>NC_091352.1:15684176-15819500 GCF_038502225.1 Cherax quadricarinatus | reverse complement strand
AATAAGCCAGACTGAGCGGCTTGAGGTATTCTGTGTTACTAACCATCAAGGCTAATAATCCGAATAAAATCTTCTGTTCCTTCATGATGCCGGTGTTGTCATGAGTCACAGGAAGACTGTATTTAATTTTTGATTGTTAAAAAAATGCCGCTATCCATCTATGAGATGAGAGTTAAGAATAAAAGCTGCCCATTTTTTTTTTTTTTTGAGGTTCTGACAGACACTCAAGCGATGATCTTTATAGTCAGCAGGAGGAGCACAGAATTTGCAGCCAGACACCTAACGTTTAAATTTCTAGTCAAAATACTTAGACACACACAGGATGGATTTCTTATATTAAGTAATGACATATATCAGCCTGAGCTGGAGACCTTCCAGTAGAACAATGAGGATATCGTCAAACATTCCTTTAAAGGTTCAGCAGCTACAAGAACTTCACAGATTTCATTCCAGCAGAGCTGGAGTTACTGTTACTTGGGAATTACCTTCTCTCAGGATGGCCAGGCCAATACACACACAGGGTAAATAAAATTGATCCCAGAAACAAAAATAAATGAAATAAAATACAAGTACTAACTTAAAACTTTATACTTATAAGTATATTCCCTTAAATACATGTAAATTCGTTGTTGCAACTACTTAAAGAAAAACCATCCTGAATATCACGAAACACACTACCTTACGTTTGCCATGCAACACTAAATCTACGATGATCCAAAAACCTGTTGGGCAGGACTAAGCTGCATTATAGTGCATCAGTTTATCAAGGACTGACGAAGGTTTCAAGCTTGTCTGAAGCAAAATAAAACTGCATTCCACGTTAATTTGCACAGATACGGCTATATATCCATCAGTGTACAAGAAAAACAAATTAACTTGAAAAGATTAGTTTCTACAAGGACATGCTGGGTAAGCCAGCAGTCGTTGGCTTACCGTGCTTGACCCAGTGGCTTTGTGTGTCACCGTAGTGACACAATTCAGGGCTGGGCAACAGACCAGAAGTACTTTCCGCACCTAACGAAGGAAATAATTCAGAAAAACATAGTTTCTCCTACAGGAAACACGACAGATAATATAAAACAAGCACTCAAGAAAAATGGTACAAATGCAGTAGCCTCTCATCCCGATCCCATCACACACTGGATTACTCCTTCATGTTAAAGTTGATATGTTAGCCAAGAAGAGTACCCAGAAGGAGAATGTAGAATATAACTTTGGTATAACTGTGTCTAGCATTAGGAATAATATTAGGAGAGAAGTAAATAATGAAAATGATTGTTATAGGAATGCAATTAGAAGCCTGAGTAGATCTATAACCCACTATGATAACATGAACGTAGATAAGTATGTTTATGGAGCAACTTGCAATGTGAACAGACTGACTGATGTTATAGTGGCCAGGCTTAGGCTTGGTTACAAGTACTTCTGGCAGTTTAGGAGACACACAGATGATGATCAAACTAAATGTAAATTATGTGATCAGGCATATGGTCACTCTCTTGAACACTATGTGCTTAATTGTCCACTTATTGAGGAATGCAGACATGTGACATGTCAAGATATCTTATTAATTAAAATAAGATACCAGATATACTAAGCAAATTTCCTAAATTTGCTTGTAACAGATAAGTGAGCTATAGATATGTAGATATAAATTCATTTGTATTCCTGTTAACCCTTTTGGGGCCTAGTTCCTGGGCCTTTTGTGTATCCATATGCTCTTGCGCTACCGTCCACAGGATGGATATGGGGAGCACAATAAACTAGCCACTTCGGTGGCAAAATCTATCTAATCCTCTCATCCAAAACTCTACGAGACATTACCAGAGCAGTATTAAGGGGATAAAATAGCACCAATACCGGAGTCTATGCCTCTCCCGGTGCAGGATGTGACAAACGATGCGCAAATAAGGAAACTTGCGACAACGTTTCGGTCTGAGTTGGACCATTGACAGGTCATACTGTTTCAACCACGGTATTGTGGCTTGTTATTCGTTCGTGACGAATAATACACATGAGAAAACTTGCATACCATCAACACCAGAATAGAACACCAATATACTTGCAAGACTCACAATATCCACAATGCTTCTTGTCATCCACCAGTACGAACATTTCCACCTTATAGCATGGAACAACGCCAAACTCATCTTCAAAGAGGACAGCGGAACTAAAAATAGATGCCTACAAGCAATTGTTATTTGTACCCAGGATAATATAATGGAAAATCGAGGTGTTTCCATCATAACAAAGAAAATTAATAAGCATCACATTACATAGGCAGCTGCTGACCAGCAAACAGTACACCCACAACAGCTTGACCCTCATTAACGATCCAGGGACCTGACACACAACTTGTGTTCTTCCCAATATTTACACTTTTTCGAATTCTTGATTTTGTATCACTTGCTGACCACCTTCACGTCTACATAACTGTAACTCGCACCTGTTTCCATTTTTCCTTCCGAAAGTATTTATGCATGTTAAGTGTAATGCTCTGTAAGATTCTGTCCGATAAAAGCTTGTTCTTGCCCACTTCTTTCTTTGTCTGTATGTTTAATCTGTATGTCATGCTAACTGCATGCCGTGTACTGTTCGTGCTGTAAATATTGTTTGATTCTGTGAAATATGTTTACGGTTATCAGTGCAATCCATACGTGGTCGTCTTTCATGCGAGTTAAAAATCTTCTGAGTATATGTAGTTTCCTAAGAGGTTTCTTGATTCTTGATGTGTTGGTTCAGTGATGTCTGTTGTCAAAATGTTGGCCGCTTTCTGCAGTCACAGTCACAGTCCCAGTAATTTCTTTTTGTTTCTACCAAGATCTTTGGAGATTTGTTAACTTGACCTTAGTTAACATGTCGATTAGGTTTTTGTTTTTTTAAAAATAGGGCTAAGACTCACTATTTTTTTTGGCTTTATATACATACGCTGGAAGGTTCCACTGCCCAAAATATTTGCAGTGTTATAGAGAAATTTAAGTGTGCTAAGTTCATATTAAAGATAGCGCACTGTGGTGTTTAATATAGTGGAATTATTCCAGGTCTAACCTAATCTAAAATAATTTATACATTGACTTTGTCACCGTTTAGTTTGTGCAAAAATAAGCACTTTGTAATGGGTTCAGAAACTAACGTTGTATTTGGAGGCAGAGTGGGAGCTGTGATGGTTTATGTGTACTTGTGGCAGAGGCTCGTCCTCACACTGTCAAAAAGAGCTTGTGGTTTCCAACATGTTCCTCCAACAAGGGAGTATATAAGACAGGTCGCCACTTGCAGCAAGCTACACTTCAGTTCGGGTTAATTAACCTGAGAGTGCCTAAGTAGGCTCAACTAAATTAACAAAACTTAACTTAAAGTATCTAATAATAAAATTTGGCCTTGACTTAGACCCTGCAGAAACTGACGCACTGTAACCAGTTGGAAAAACTAACACTGTCTAGTTCAGAGTTGCTAGAGTACCGACTCAACAAGACACAGGGAAGTTGCATCAACCAATCTGGTGTTGTCTTGGGTCACTACAATACACTCATACATTCCCACTCTCTTCAAGAGGAGTGTCTCGATGCCGGCGAGCAGCTCGTAATTCAAGGAAGTGGAGTTACCTTTTTTCCTTTCTAGAATCAAATTTGAATACCTCCCATTTCTGAGGCGCTGTATGACTTGAGGGTTTAGTGTTTCCCTATGGAAATGTACAGTAAACTGCGTTTTCTTGGTTTTTGTCCAAATTTGGATTTCTGCCTCTTGTTATCTTTCCTTCCCCTGTTCCTCTTCTCTCTCTCTCTTTTCCTCTTTCTTCTCTTCCCTAGAACCCTTGGATCCCTTTCCCTAGTATCTCTTCCCTCAGAATCCCTCCTTTCGGAACCCCTAAACATCCACCCATTCCCACAGAACTCCCCATACCCCCTCAGCACTTCGCTGGAAACCCTTAGGTCCCCTCCCCACCAAGACTGCTCCTCCTCCAGAATCCCTCTCCCCAGAGCACGATCATCCTGTTCTCCTTGTAATAACTCCCCCAAACTGGTTTACCTCAGTCAAGAAATACCACGGAAGATTGGAATGGCCTTTTTAATGTCTTTCTTGCTGTTGTTGCGGGGAGCTGGAAATAGTCTCCCCTTGGATCAGATCTGACTACCTCCCTCATCCATCAGGCGGTATATTAACATATTTGTCGGTACTGTATACCATTAATATAATCATAGTTAATAAAGCCAAGTCCTAAACGAAGCGTTGTAATAAACAATTCAGTGAAAACGGTGTTTTGTTCGCTACCTGCCAGCTAAAAGGCTCTTGGATGACGCGAGATGCAACACAGAGAAGCCAGGCACATCATGTAGGCGACTGAAGCCAGAGTTCAGCTCTGGTAGCAGATCAAAGACACTTTAAACAAGGAAGAAACTTTTAATTTATGACGTTTCGCCGTACTGGAAGTCTTACTTAGGGCAAAAATGTCCATACCTTAAGTGTGTCTGCATTACCACTTGTCGACCTTAGCCAATATCTACTTATCAGAGTATTTATGATGTCCTTAGTTCGATTGAAGTTTTGTTTTCACCCGGAGGAACTTTCTGGGTCTACTAGTCTTTGGTCTTAACAAGGTTCACCAAAATATAGTTTTACAGTTCTACGTCGTTTTGTTTCAAATTCAGGCAACAGCTCACCACCCCTCGCTATGGCAGATGCTCCTTCCTCCAGGTCCCTTCAAGGAGGATGTCCTTCAGTTGTGCTTTGATGCCGGTGAGGGGTCTCTTTGATCTGAGGAACTGGACTTACGAATTTCAGTGTCTCCTTTTTTGCCAGGCCCAGCATGATCCCAACGGGTTTAGCACTTTTCAATTAATATAATAATAATAATTATTATTTCTTCCGATACTCAAATGGTTTTCTGTAATCGACTTCGAGAGTTGTGCTGCTGTAGGCACGTCTGCTGTTTCTTGCTGAAGATATTTTGACATTAAAAATTATAGCAGTTAATGTAATCGTATAGCAAAGGATTGAAAAGTAACTTTAATCCTATGTGTCATCTAATGCTTGTATCATATCATTTATACTTTGGTTTGTGAGATCCATTGTAAAGTATGTTACGGCTCCGGTTGAATATGCCAAAACGTGGATTACCCGCCCAAATCAAGCTTCTGATAAATCACACTTTGAAACACCGCGTCATAACGTTTTACCCATCTAGCTGAGTTCTGATATTAATAGAAAAACCTTGTTAGGGAACTGATTCACATATTAACTTTGTTAAATGTTCCCATCTTTTTGAAACTTATTCCAAAGAAAACATAGACCATCAGAGGGGTTTAAACCATATGGGTCCGTGGGGATCTTGTCAATATCAGGGGCCCATAAGCTTTATATCTGGAGAGACTTAGGTTAGCAGAGGGAGATATGGGGACTGATGGGGAATTTTGAGGGCCTTTACCATCCCTTCCATTTTGGCGCCGCCCCTATATCAATACCACCTTATTTTTCCGCCACTAACTACAGGTCACCACCCAACTGTTACGCCACTAACTACAGATCACCACCCAGCTGTTACGCCATTAACTACAGGTCACCACCCAACTGTTACACCACTAACTACAGGTCACCAAACGTCAAGAATGAGCGCAACATATGATAAGGCTTGAGAGATCGAGTAATATACAACATCTGCCTGGTCAGACCACTTTATCAGGCAATCACCACAAGCGCACACATGACTAGGAATTCATTACGGAAGATAAACATCGTCTGGAGATAGCCATGCTGGGCGTCTGTTGGTGGGACAGATAGCATTATGGAACTTATGGGGTGGCGTTACTGCGTCGTATGTGGCCAGGTAAGGTTCTCCTCTGTTGTTATGGAGAAGCCTTTCCCTTCCACCATTTATCAGAGGGCGAATGTATATAAAAGGAGACAGCAGCTTCATGCCACATTGTACTTGAACGTGGAGCGTCGGAGCGACAACTCCTCAAGCCATAACACCGCCTTATTCTACCTTGCAACCTTCCCAGCCACACAGCAACAATGAAGTAGGTGTTAAGACTTGAAAATTATACATTATTGGAATATTAACAATCTTATGTACTTGTCGCATTTTTTATGCCTTTGAATTTATTGGCTGTCAACCTATCTCAGCTCATTCTAGCCTTGTGCAAGAATGGTATATAATACCGACAAGATGAAATTAAGACACATGTGCAACATCTGGGTATCTTTATTGTAGACGTTTCGCCATCCAGTGGCTATATAGTCCTACTGTCTTCAAGCTATGTCCTAGAATTGTATTGATAAAGCCACTGGATGGCGAAACGTCTACAATAAAGATACCCAGATGTTGCACATGTGTCTTAATTTCATCATTCTAGCCTTATTTATACCACTTCCCAGGATGCGACTCACAACAGTCTGCTAACACTCAGGTACCTGTTTAATGCTACGTGAGCAGAGTCAACAGGTTTGAGAGGAGGTGAATGGTATAGTCGTACCGACAAGAAGTGGAAAAAGGAGACATGTAGTTCAGGACATTTATTAACGAAGACGTTTCGCCACTAGTGGCTTCTTCAGTCGTAAGGAAATCACTCGTGGCCAAACGTTTCTTTTAATAAAATGTAAGGGGGCTTGTCTATGCCTCTCTATTCACCTCAGGACTGAAAGTAGAATATTCGGTTATAAACCAAAGGCGCTACCACTAGGCTACGAGCCATCTTTGATAGCGTAGCGCACTGGAAGATGTCAAACTAATGTATAATATTATGCAAGTATGTTTCAAGTACCACTGAATATTTTTTACATTAGAAAAAACTCCTTATAAATAGATTTTCTTCGGAATAAAATTGTCACAAAGTGCCGTCTTTTGGAATATAGTTAACTGGAATTCTAAGTTAGGGTAAATTAAATAGACTGATTATTTTTTCTGGATTTAAATAGGGAAGGAAATACACAGGTTGCAGAGCAAATCTTTGTGTGGCTCAACGTTTAGCCATGTAGACCTTTATCATGTCATTAAGTTCTAAACAGCGAAAAATTATCCCAGTAATACCTTGTTCTAGAACCTGTGTCCTTCACTGATTGAATTCTGCCTTATATAGATGCTTGTAATAGTGTCTAAGATTTATACTGGTATGTATCAAACTATAATCGGGAAGGTTTGTAAGACTTAGATCCTCCTGATTCAGGCTCCAGACAGATTATGGGCTTCAGAGAAGGTAATCCGGTGAAGTGTTCGGGTATATACGTATACTTCAATATGCATTTGAAGGATTAAAATACCCTCTGTTGGTAATATTCGGGTGACATAGAGCTTTAATGGCGATCATGTAATCGAAGGCTTAAAATTTTATGTGCGAGCCAACTATATTATATGTGAGGTCTACTTTGTAACTCTTAACTCACGAAATCGTAATGAATCTAGAGTTTTGAGACTCTCTGACCGCGGGTTCAAACACCACCCGTAGTATGGCTTATAACTCTTAGTCTTTGTCGACTTTCAGGTTAAAGATGACCGCAGTGTCGCCTACAACTCGCCCCAAACTGACCCTTTCGAATCCGGAACTAGAGAGAAAAGTAAGTGGATATAAAACACTTTCTTTTGCATGTTAATATCACTGGACAGTCCAAGATGGCCAAGAAGTGTTGCATATTTCCGTTTGGATCCTTTCTTCCTCTACCCTAGGATGCGACCAACAAAAACTGAGTACCTCACGAGTATCTATTTACTGCTAGGTTAACAGGGGCAGCAGCTGTGAGGAAACTTGCCTATACATCTTGCCTCGTCCAGCATTCGAAATAATCCTTTCGGTTGTGAGCCTGATTCTAGAATCTATTATTGAGAGATGAAATTATATTGGTCAAATTGGCGATGGTGGTTGTAGTGGTTGGGGATATGGGAGTAACTGAGAGTAGGATATTAGTGGTAGTAACACAGAGGCATATGGAGAGTTAGAATATGTGCAGAAACTAGAAGAGAGAGTATCACCATGAAATACTAGGGCACACTGTGGTGATAATGGTTGTAGAGGAACAATTTGAATGAGTGGGATAAGAGAAGGACATTGAACCTAACAAGATCTTATCATGTATACTTAAGGCTGACGCACTAAGCAAGTCGCTGCCAAATTGTCAATAACCCACAGTACTACACTGGAGATGCCTGGAGAGGGTTACGGGTGTCAACTCCCGAAACCGTCTATCCCCGAGACGGGAAAGATTCCAGACTCCTGAAAGATAATCAGTCAAGTACTAGCATATATAGTGGGTAGTCAGGAAATTCTGTGCAACTAACCATTACTGCATTTTTCACACAGTCTTTAAATATTATTATTATTATTATTATTATTATTATTATTAGTAGTAGTAGTAGTAGTAGTAGTAGTAGTAGTATTACCTACCATGACAAACTGAAGGAAGCAAATCCCATACTGTTAAAGAGAGATAAAGATTTGGGGATGTCATATGGCTACACAAAACAAAAAAACTCAAATACATTGACAAATTGATAAAAATAGTGTGAGGTGTGACCAGGACGAAAGGTTGCACGTGGAAATTTATAACCCGTTGAAGTCAAGGAATGCAAAGAGAGAGCTTCAGCGTGATGGCAGATTATTCAGGTTTGATCCAAGGAAATTAAGATTAGCTCCAATTCCTTGAGTCAAGACACTCTTACGGACATTAAAGCATCCTCGGCAACCCTTTGAAGGGGTAAGTAGCAAACTCCATACATGAATTCAGATATAAATTTGTCGAAGACCTTGGGCAGGAGATACATCCCAATGGTTTATTAATTGTTAAGGAAGCCCAGGAGCTGTAGTGCGACCCTTATACCCCTGCCCTCGTGGTTCACATGATAGTTTTAGTTAGTTTAATATGTTTATTATGCACCCCATACCCATCCTGTGGGCGGTAGTCAAAAGATTACAGAGGTACATAATTGGTCCAGGGACTGGACTCCAAAGTTTTGATAGCTGAGCAAGTTACAGAGGTAATGAACTCACAATTTACAAAGGTAATGAATCCTGTAAGAATGGTTACTTACGTTTATACATGGCTACAATCATGAACAAATTATAGAGTACTGAGCAATTCACACTTCCACACCCGGTCACAACTGTAATGAGTTATTGGTGCAAATATTGATTGTTGAGTCACACACACACACGCACACACACACACACACACACACACACACACACACACACACACACACACACACACACACACACACACACTCACACTCACACTCACACTCACACACACACACACACACACACACACACACACACACACACACACACACACACACACACAGAGGTATGATAAAGCTCACGGCTCGGAGAGAGTGACCTAGTAGCGATCAGTGAAGAGGCGGGGCCAGGAGCTCGGACTCGACCCCCGCAACCTCAACTAGGTGAGTACACACACACACACACACACACACACACACACACACACACACACACACACACACACACACACACACAAACAAAAACACACACACACACACAAACACACAAAAAAAAAAAAAAAAACAAAAAAACACACACACACACACACACACACACACACACACACACTCATACGCAAACTCATACACACACACACGCACACACACTCATACACACTCATACACACACACAAACACACACACATACACACACAGGAGCTTGGACTCGACCCCTGCAACCTCAACTAGGTGAGTACGTACACACACACACGGGACTCGATCCTCGAACGCCTTGCCGCCCAGTTAACCTAGCACTGAGTAGGTGTCTGGGAGTTAGGTGACCGGTGTGGGTTGCATCCTGGGTTACTAACCCAGGACACTCACGAAATCATAACATAATTGCAAACAAATCCTAGAACGGGTAGGGATTGAACCCATGGCAAGCGAGTCCTTAAATTCACAAGCCAGTGCGCTAACCAATCTAGTGGTTAACGCGTTAGTCTGTGAATTTTAGGACTCACTTGCCATGGGCTCAAGCCCTACCCGTTCTGAGACTTCTTTTCTTACACCTGTTTTTTTTCATCAAAGATTGCACTGCATAGCAACTTCCATATACAGATCACCTCTGGTTATTTGAATGATCTAAGTACTTCTCAGCAGTGCCAAATCACATTCCAGGTTTTGAAGCTATTAAAACAATTTCTCAGGTAATGGAATGTTTGTCCCCTCTGGTATTAACTGAGGATCAGCAGCAGAAAGTAAGAGAGGTGTTCCTGGACGAGATGCGCCTTGGTCTTGCTGCTAACCCAGAGAGAACATCCTCACTCCTCATGGAAAACACCTTCATTCCTGAGCTCCCAGACGGCACAGGTAAGCAGATGTCAGGCCAGGTTCTTCAAGAAAATGCACATATTAAACTTGCTTATGATTATCTGGTGGAGGTTCCTGAAGGCTTGGGTATAGTATTATGTATTTGTATACATAATACTAATACGTGTGAACAGGGTGGTTACAATGTCTTCTTTACCTCTCCAGAAATGTGTGCAGTATAAACTCGTTTAGTTTAATATGTATATTATGTACACCATGCCCATCCTGTGGGCGGTAGTCAAAAGATTACAGAGGTACATAATGGGTCTAGGAACTATAAATTCGTGCACTCTTTATTAGATTAAGTGACTGTGAATGTAATCAAGTGAAACAAGCAGCAGTTACACCATTAATAAAGGATTCTCAGTCGATCCACGAGCGTCCATATACAGGAACTTCAGGCGTTCCTTTTTCATTGTCTTATTTCCTTGTTTTTGGACGTTCATGGCTCCTGGTACTATGACTACAATTACTTGTTCCATGATAAACGAACCTAAGCAAACAAGTGGTAATTGAAAGATAAGGAAGAGTAATACCAGTTGTAATATTTACAGAACATTTTGACCATGTTAGTCACAAAGCGCTCATACCCATACAAAATTATATATACGAAAATAAAAACCAGGATAAAATTATTAATAAAAGCAACAAACATAAACACCCAGCGCAATTAAGAAATTTCATACCACGTTAAAATAACCAGCATCAATTAAAAATTTAATTCAGTTATATAATGAAGAGTTGAGGATCGTTGGATTGTCTAGGGGTAGCTCCTAAGATAAGATTTTGTTCGGATTTTTAACTCCGGAGGGTTAGCTACCCAAAATAACCCAAGAAAGTCAGTGTGTTGTCAAGGACTATCAGTTTTATTTCCATCGGGGTCTTTCAATATTAACCCCTAGAATGTGTAAGGAAACATGCCCAATATTTCTACCCTTGCCGGGATCGAATCACGGACACTCAGTGTGTGACTCGAGAGCATTGCCTACCAGGTCACGGGACACTTCGAGACTTTGATGCTGTGAGGGGCTCTTGATCCAAGAGCTGGTGAGGGGTTCTTGATCCAGGAACTGGTGAGGTGCTCTTGCTCCAAGAGCTGATGAGGGGCTCTTGATCCAAGTGGTGGTGAGTGGCTCTTGATCCTCCAGTTCCTTGGATTGAACATGAATGCCACCCAGGTGCTGCATGACCCCAACGAGTTTAGCGTTTCCTTGTGGTTAAAATTAAATATATATATAGAGGTCATACAACACCCCGGGAAAAGGGATGCACTCAGATTTGATTCAAAGAAGCTGAGGTTATCTCCAAGTCTTGGATCTAGAGCCTCTCACCGGCATCAAGGAATGTCCCTCGAGGGGTTTAAGGGGAAACCTTGATTTTAAAACGTTTCATTCCACAAAAAAAAACCTCTTGGAGGTGGACTGGACAGAGTTGTGTTTCGAACAGAGTTGTGGATGCGTGGAACAATCTTCCGAGTAGGGTGATCGAAGCTAGGACCTTGGGTAGCTTTAACAAGAGAGTGGACGAATATAAGAGTGGAAGGGGCTGGGTTTGATTGGTGTCGTGGGTATGGGAGTAAATTCTAGGGTAGGGGTGGTTTTAATAAGGACCTGCCTTGTATGGGCCAGTAGGCCTTCTGCAGTGTTTCTCCATTCTTATGTTCTTTACCGCCTATTCTGTGGTGTAATTTGTAGTATAACTCAGGGAAGTTCACTGATGCTGGTAAGAAGATTTTGTTTGGATTTTTTAACCCCTGAGGGGTTAGCCACCCCAGGATAACCCAAGAAAGTCGGTGCGTCATCTAGGGACTGTCTGTCTTATTTCCATTGGGGTCCTCCATCTTGTCCCCCAGGATGCCACCCACACCAGGTACATACTTGCTAGGTGAACGGGGAAAGTGTAAGGAAACGCCCAATGTTTCTTCTGCCCTTGCCGGGATGGAACCCTGAACACCGTGTGAAGGGAGAGCTTTGACTACCAGGCCACGGTGGCTGTATAAAAAGTAAGTTTTGTCCTCCTCACCTAGGGTAACTTAGTAAGTTTATTCAGATATATACAAATACGGTTAGAGAGAAAGTGACTTATTTACCGTGTGACATTTCTGTATATTATGTACACACAACTCAGTAATTCTCCACGTGGCAATTTTTATCAGATAAGCGTGTAGTGGCTCTTATCTGGCAACTTTATATCTAACAGTAAAATCTTTGTCCTTGTTACGAGAGAGAATGATAATATTGTGGCAGTCATGGCATGAGGATGCAATATTGCAAGAAAACTATTTGTTTTATTACTCTTCGAATAAGAGGTGCCTTGATTCTGTATTAGTGAAGGGCTTTTGATCCAAGAAACCGGAGATAACTTTTTCGTCCTTTATATCATTGTGGCAGTCTTCAAGCCTCCGGATGCAACGTCCCAACAATTCCAGGAACAGTTGTTGAAAATTGACCACTGTCTGGGAAATCTTCCAGCTCCTGCCCCCAACATCTTGTTCCTGGGGGATTTCAATTTGAGGCACCTAAAATGGAGGAATATAGCAAATAATGTTGTTGCAGTGATAACACCAGGAGGCAGCTCAGACGAGAACTCATACACACTAAATTCAACTTAAACCAGCAAATAATGGAGCCTACTAGACTGGAGAATACACTGGACCTCATCTTCACTAACAATGATGATCTGATACGAAATGTCACCATATCAAAAACAATATACTCGGATCACAACATAATCGAGGTTCAGACATGTATAGGCGGAGCCCCAGACCGACCAAATGAGATCAGTCATAAGGGAGCCTTCACCAAATTCAACTTCAATAACAAGAACATAAAGTGGGACCAAGTAAACCAAGTCCTAAACGATATAAGCTGGGAAGATAGACTAAGCAACACAGACCCCAACTTATGCCTAGAACAAATTAACTCTGTGGCACTCAATGTATGCTCAAGGCATATTCCTTTAAAGAAAAAGGAGGAGTAGATGTAAAATAGAAAGAGACAGGCGCTCCCTTTACAGGCGACGGAAAAGAATAACAGAGCGGCTAAAAGAAGCCAATATATCTGAAATGCGTAGGGAGACACTGGTCAGAGAAATAGCAAACATCGAACTAAAGCTAAAGGAAACTTATAGGAGTCAGGAATCGTGGGAAGAACTAAATGTCATAAATGAAATCGAAAGAAACCCAAAGTATTTCTTTCATTATGCCAAATCAAAATTGAGAACAACATTCAGTATTGGGCCCCTACTTAAACAAGATGGGTCCTACACAGATGACAGCAAGGAAATGAGTGAGCTACTAAAGTCCCAATATGACTCAGTTTTTAGCAAGCTGCTAACCAGACTGAGAGTCGAAGATCTAAATGATTTTTTTATGAGAGAGCCACAGAATTTGGTAAACACAAGCCTACCTGATGTTATCCTGACGCCAAATGACTTCAAACTGGCGATAAATGACATGCCCATGCACTCTGCCCCAGGGCCAGACTCCTGGAACTCCGTGTTCGTCAAGAACTGCAAGAAGCTCCTATCACGTGCTTTTAACATCCTATGGAGAGGGAGCATGGACACTGAGGTCATCCCACAGTTACTAAAAACAACAGACATAACCCCACTCCACAAAGGGGGCAGTAACGCAATAGCAAAGAACTACAGACTGATAGCACTTACATCTCATATCATAAAAATCTTTGAAAGGGTCCTAAGAAGCAATATCGCCACCCATCTAGATACCCATCAGTTACACAACCCAGGGCAACATGGGTTTAGAGCAGCTACTGGATCACTATGACAAGGCCCTAGATGCACTAGAAGACAAAAAGAATGCAGATGTAATATACACAGACTGTGCAAAAAGCCTTCGACAAATGTGACCATGGCATAATAGCGCACAAAATGCATGCTAAAGGAATAACAGGAAAAGTTGGTAGATGGATCTATAATTTCCTCACAAACAGAACACAGAGTAGTAGTCAACAGAGTAAAGTCTGAGGCGGCTACTGTGAAAAGCTCTGTTCCGCAAGGCACAGTACTCGCTCCCATCTTGTTTCTCATCCTCATATCTGACATAGACAAGGATGTCAGCCACAGCACCATGCCTTCCTTTGCAGATGACACCCGAATATGCATGACAGTGTCTTCCATTGCACACACTGCAAGGCTTCAGGCAGACATCAACCATATCTTTTACTGGGCTGCAGAAAAAATATGAAGTTCAACGATGAGAAATTTCAATTACTCCGATATGGTAAACATGAGGAAATTAAAACTTCATCAGAGTGTAAAACAAATTCCAGACACAAAATAGAGTGAAAAACTAACGTCAAAGACCTGGGAGTGATCATGTCGGAGGATCTCACCTTCAAGGACCATAACATTGTATCAATCACATCTGCTAGAAAAATGATAGAATGGATAATGAGAACCTTCAAAACTAGGGATGCCAAGCCCATGACGACACTCTTCAAGTCGCTTGTTCTATCTGGGCTGGAATATTGCTGCACACTAACAGCACCTTTCAAGGCAGGTGAAATTGCTGACCTAGAAAATGTACAGAGAACCTTCACGGCGCACATAACGGAGATAAAATACCTCAATTACTGGGAGCGCTTGAAGTTCCTGAACCTGTATTCCCTGGAACACAGGTGGGAGAGAGACATGATTATATGCACCTAGAAAACCCTAGAGGGACTAGTACCGAACTTGCACACAAAAATCACTCACTACGAAAGCAAAAGACTCGGCAGATGATGCAACATCCCCCCAATGAAAAGCAGGGGTGTCACTAGCACGTTAAGAGACAACACAATAAGTGTCAGGGGCCCAAGACTGTTCAACTGCCTCCTAGCATGCATAAGGGGGATTACCAATAGACCCCTTGCTGTCTTCAAGCAGGCATTGGACAAGCACCTAAAGTTGGTACCTGACCAGCCGGGCTGTGGCTTGTACGTTGGATTGCGTGCATCCAGCAGTAACAGCCTGGTTGATCAAGCTCTGATCCACCATGAGGCCTGGTCACAGACCGGGCTACGGGGGTGTTGACCCCCGTAACTCTCTTCATATAACTCCAGGTATCATTCTTAATTTCTTCCCATTTCCAGGCATTGTTCAATCCTTATGAGTTTAGCCCTCACAGGAATTTTCTTGATGCCGGTGAGAGCTCTTGATCCAAGGAATTGGAGTTGCCCTCCCTTTCCTTGGATCGAATTTCATTGGCTTACATTCCTCAGGTGCTGCATAACACCTAAGGGTTTAGCATTTCCCTCCTAAATAGTATAATGAGTTTGCACTTCTCTGTGAATATAATAATTTAGGTGCATTGACCCATGAGAGGTTTAATTTAATGGATGAATAGTTATGTGTATATTTTATAGAATTTCTGGGTAATTAGTATGATCAGTAGACAACCACTTCTCCTGTAATAAAAGGAATAGGATCAGCATACAAACAAGTAATGAAGATATTGATCATCTGAAATTACTCAGTAATTTGAGATCACAGATTTTTGTACAAAATGTAAAGAAACTGAACTGAAATTTATCCTACAGAGAATGGAGAATACCTGGCTCTGGATCTAGGTGGAACCCATTTTCGGGTAATATATGTTCGCATGAAAAACGGAAGATTTTCAGAGGAGGTTAGTTAATTAATTCTTTAAGCTTCCTTCATTTTGAAAAATTCATTACCATGACATTTTCAGAGCAGTAATCATAAAGTTTAGATGTGACTCACGATATCGTAATGATGTGATTGCAAACAAACCATACCACAGGAGGGGCTTCAACCCACGGTCTGGAGTTTTACGACTCTCTACCGCAGGTTCAAGAGTCCCCCCTGGGATGGTTTCTTCAAATATGTATTAAAATCTCATCTCATGCAAGTATTGCTTCATATGTACTGTACTGCTATATATTTAAAAATAATATTTCTACCTAGGTTGTTGACTACTTCCATGTTCCTTCTGAAAAGCGTCTTGGGCCTGGTCAGGATTTGTTCGAATTTCTGGCTGACTGTATTGCTGAATTTGTTCAAAAGAGGAATCTAGGAGGTCGAAATTTTCAATTAGGTAAGGCAGAAATAATTTGTAATTTTTGGGAAATAAATAATAAATAAGTTTTTATTGAGGACTCGTGCATAATTTTAAAAATTTAATTTATATATACAGTGGTAAATCATGTAAATTTAAGCTTGGATAACTTAACAAAATATAAAAAAAAATCCATATATCACTATTATTTTCAGGTGAAATGAAAATGGAAATGTTTATTTCCTGGCAAAACTTACAATGTGTGGTTTACATATTATAAAATATTAATTACAAGGAAGACCTCTGGCATGCCTAGGCATTTCGGGCAAAAAGAACTACATGTACTTTAGTATGAATTTTGTATTCACTTTGTTAGATAAACTATATTAATAAACACTGTGTAAATGTCACAGTCTTGAAAGATTTCATTATTGCATTTCTGATTTTTAAGGTTATTTTCTGTGGTAAACTGATTTTTTGTTGAAATTATAACACTGAATGTTTGTTTTTTATTGCAGATGCTCCGTTTCATTGGTTACATAAATTAAGTTATTTAATGCTGCATAAATTTTAGCAAGATTAAGTTAGGATCACTTTAAGAAAAGTGCCTTGATGCTGGTGGAAGGTTCTTGAGCTAAGGATGTAGCTATTCTCCTATCCTTCTTGGGATCAAACCTAATTATCTCCTGTTCCCTAGACACTGATGTGCCTAGGGATGCTTTGTTAGTTTTATGCCAAATAAAAAAATTGGCTTGACTATATTTCACTGTTTTCTTTTTGGGGAGAATGAGTCAAATTTTTTGGTGATCCAAAATTTTAAATACTGTATACTAAACTATTTGCTTTGTGTGTATTGATATCAGATATGTTCTTCTCAGGGTTTACCTTCTCTTTTCCAATGACACAAAAGAGCCTTGATGTTGGGATCTTAGTTTCATGGACCAAGTCATTCAATTGCCCTGGAGTTGTTGGTGAGGATGCAGTTAAGATGCTCAATGATGCCATACATAAAAGAAAAGATTTGGATATTACAGTCAAAGCCATCCTCAATGATACTACTGGTGAGCATGTGTGGTACTCTGCCTATTTGATTTTAAATTTTATAGTGACATAAATAATATTTTCACTTAATTCTTGAGGCTGTCTCAATTGTGATAGACTGCTGGCTACTGAGTCATTATGTTGCACAATAGAGGTGTGTGTTTCTAATTGAAAACTTATTAAATTACCTGTACATAATATAATTTTAACTGTAATTATGTTCAAGTGTATATACAGTATGTATAGTAGTATTTGTAATTACAAATATGGTACATGTTTCAACTGACAGGAACTTTGGTAATGGGCGCATACATGGACAAACGCTGCGCTCTGGCGATGATCCTAGGAACAGGATGCAATGGTTGCTATATAGAAAAGGTTGAACGTATTGAGAAATGGCTTGGAAAGCACCTTGAATCTGAGGTTAGTGACAGATTTTTTTCCATGAATATATTTTATTATTTCTTTTCGTGTTCGTCATTTTAAATTAACAAAACACTGGTTCCCATCTAGGAATTTAACCATTATAATTCTGGTCACCAAAGGTTTTGGTTGACACTTAAAAATGTGTGTTCCTAACTGTGGTAATTTTGGGACTGAATTCAAATCTGAACTTAGTTTTGCTCCAATACATACAATTTCTGGGAAATAGGACTTCATGGTGAGTGATTTCACCAAGCCATAGTTAGGAAAACTTGATGATCAGTTTGATGGCTGACTACTGCTGGACACTGGTACAGGAGAGCGATACTGAACACTAGCAAACAAGCCTGAAAAATGTGATGTAAATATGTTTGCATGACTATGGAAATTTCTGTTATTTTTGTTATGCATATGTTTATATGCACATGTACATAATGAAGTTACATTCAGAAAGATTAGTTTTTGTTATTGCATGCACAACACTTAATTTTTTTCAACACACTGGCTGTCTCCCACTGAAGCAGGGTGACCCAAAAAAGAAACACTCACTATCATGCAACACTTTCACCATCATTCACACACAGTCACTGTCTTTGCTATTAACTCTATGAAGTATATTTTTAACATGTAGATATCTCTCTATTTTATACTGGGCCTGAAATGCATATAGTACTGTACTGCATGAAGCCAGAGACACTTGTACAGTACTTGTGTTAAAAGTTGGGCATTGATATGAGAAAATTAGAGAATAAAAAGTCACAGCACCATGGCTGGAACAATTCACCAAAAACCCACACCTTTGAGAGAACCTTAGATGATGTTTTCATTCATTCTGGACCATTGCTGAGTTCTGACTTGACAGTTTTGGGCCAGGATTCAAAGTTTATTCTCTATAAGGATTACAATGTTGAATTTACAGAATTTGGTTATTGTGTGGTTTACATGTAGTTAAATAATGATTACAGAGTGTACCACTAGAACGCCTAGCATGGCTAGGCATTTCGGGCAGACTTAGTTTAATTCTTTATTTTAAAATATTACAAATTATGAGGTAAGTTGGTATTATGGCTAAGTGACTAAATACTAGTTTGTGAGTTTAGCAATGTGAATGCTTTTGTTTTGGCACAGTACACAGTACATAGTCTCATTGTCATGAGGTTCCTCTCCTAAATGTGGGTTGTTGGTGAATATGGCAAAATTACGTACACCGTACCAGCAGTCACACTCTACCTTCTGTAGTTTCTGTGTGCATTAGCTATCAAAAGTTTAATGGGACTGATGAGTTGGCAAATGCACCAGTTTTAACTTTAGACTGCCCACTTAAAATCTGAGGATGATAATACAGATACAACTACAAGTGAACTTCACAAATATATTACGAAGTGATATAGCAATGGCAAGGAAAAGAAATGCTTTTTCTTTAACAGAGCTTAAGAATACATATTCTGTTGGTATTCATTTATGATGCAGATTAACCGTTTTGTATTTTGTGTGAATACGTATGTTGTGGTTTGATTCAGTTTTGATGTGTGTAATGAAATTTTTGACCATGGTTGTTCATGTGTGTGCTGCAGAGGAGGTGTGAAAAATCTCCAAATCTTTTGTAGCCTCTCCCTTAAATTTTGATTATTTTAAAATCAGGAGTGTATTTATATTTGTTTATATATGTTTTAATTAAGGTAATGGATTATGTAGTATGTTCTGGTAAATAGATTATAAAGTTTTCTTTTTATTTGTAATGTATAATATGCATTTTTAACTGATGCTTCTTATTTTAACTTGATATGTTAGTATTTTTGTGTAATACATTTTGTTTGTGTCTAACTTTTATGGTTTCTTACTGTTATCTTTGCTTTTGTTTTGTGTGCACTGTATATCATTTCATTTTTTATTTGTTGGAGCACTGAGTGACCTACATGGTCAAAGTACTCTGTAAATATTACAACAGCTATTGTTCCTGATTTGATCATAATATTTTGTAGGTGGAAGGGTGTATGAATACTGATAAGGTGGAATGAAGTGAAACATTTTAATGTAGTATGAAATCTCTATAATTAACATTCTGCTTGATTTTCAAGTTGAAAGACAAAAGAGCTTGTAAATCAAACAAAATGTTACCATATATAATGTTTCCATTCTGCTTGAAAGTGTCTCATTTTGATCATAACTTGACATCATGTGTTAATTTGGAGAAAAGGAATAAGGGTGCAGATATTGGTACCGATAAGCCATATACCATCTGTTTTTACAGATGATTGTGGACATTGAATGGGGTGCATTTGGAGATAATGGTGTTCTTGACTTCATCAAAACTGACTGGGACAGAGCTGTTGATGACCAGTCGCTACTTGTCCACTCTTACACGTAAGGCTTCCATTATTACATTAATGGGGAAGTGCTGAACCTGCAGGGGTCATGCAGTGCATGTGAAATGCAAGGTCATCTGGTTTCATTAAAAAAAGGAAAGGGTAGCTCAAATTTCTTTGATTAAGAGCCATTCACTGGCATGAAGGCCTTACCCTCTTCTCCTTTTGAAAACCATAAGGCTTATAATAAATAAAAAGTATGGTTTATGTAAAGAAAAATGTGAAGTAAGAAATATTGTTTTTGATATTCAAAGCATTTTTTATGCTCTACATATGTCATGGTCATAATACAGGTTACAAAAATAGTTTTAAGTATTGTATTTATTTAGCTGTATTGAAGTTTTAGTCAAATTTGACCTTGATATGAAGCTTGGAAGAGGCTCCCGCTCCACAATTTTTTTTTTTTTTTGTCCCCAAAATTTTAATCTTCTTTCTCACCTGTTATTACTTGCCACAGGTTTTGCTTTCATTTGAATTTTTCTTGATGAACCATGTTCCAGATGAGCATTATATAATACCATTTAGTAAAAGATCTCATGAAACAGGCAACATATTTTCATTGCTTTCACAGTTTCTAGTAAGTTGCATGAGCCTCAGTAGCATCTAACTTTCAGAAATTACCATTTATAGTTTAGTATACATATTACAATATTTCAGTTTGAGAGTTTTAAGTATCATCACTTCTGCTGAAAATTATTATATTTATGGTGAAATGCTAAGTCTAAAGAATTATACAACACCTGAAGAATGGAAAATAATTATGTTTGATACACAAATAACCCGCACATAAAAGAGAGGAGCTTACAACAACGTTTCGGTCAAACTTGGACCATTTACAAAGTCACACTTAGTGTGACTTTGTAAATGGTCCAAGTTTGACTGAAATGTCATCGTAAGCTCCTCTCTTTTATGTGTGGGTTATTTGTGTATCGTTCCAGTCACGGTATTGTGCCTTTTTTTTGTTAGTTATGTTTGATCTGAGGATGGGAGGAGAGCTCCATTTCTTCAGATTAAGAGCCTTTTGCTAACATCAAAGGCACACCCATCCCTTGAAAGGAATACTGTACAGATAAAGAGATCTTACCTATTTATAATTAGCTTTGTGTTTATTGTTGTTGTTTCTTCAACAGGTTTGAGAAATACTTTGCAGGAAAATATTTAGGTGACTTGTATCGGGAGATACTGTTAACACTGACGAAGAAAGGACTCATGTGTGGCGGCAAAATTGGGAACCTTCACACCCATGGGGCCATCACTACAACAAGTGTTTCACGTATTGAGAGGTAATTTCTTGGGAACAGTTGTTGTGGGATGGACTTCTTACTGTGGTTTCATAGAATAATTTTGTATTTCAATGGCTTTTCATTTGATAATTTTTTTACATTGTTTCTGCCTCAGCTTATTTCAAACCTGAGTAATAAGGTATACTATCACCCTCCAGGATGCAGTTAAGTAAAGTAAAGTAAAGTTTATTTCTTTGTAAAGGTTATAATGTGTAATTACAGTTTTGATTTGCAAAGTACAAAGATAGCCACTATCATGCCGAGGCATTTTGGGCAAACTAATCCTAATACATAATAACTAATTTAAACTAGATAAGATAATAGCACATGGTAACTATACTTAAAACTAGACAAGAAGTAGTGGTTAACTGTTTTACAATCTTATTTAAACTTAATACAAGTGAGAGGTAGTAAGGAGGGGTAGGCTTCGGTAAAATAATCTTGAAATTGCACACAAAATCTACCTTACAAGTAATGGTGCAGGTGGTAATATTTTATGGATTGGCAGAATTAAAAGCCTGGAGACCACATAATAAAACTAGTAAGCAGATGTTCTGGTTGATTTGGTTAATACTGTGAGATAAGATGTTTTTTTAGGAAAGTCCTAAATTTATAAGCTGTCAAGGGATCCTTGACCTGTTCCAGCAGCGAGCTCTAGATCTTCAGGCCCTTTATGTGCGTGTTCTTGCATAGTGAGAGACTGACTCAAGGGATGTTGAAAATGCCTTGTGCTTTGTATTGTGGCTGTGCATTCTGTTGTAACTGTCAAGGAGTAGTTTTAGGGGAGGGTTTACAGTGGAGTTTAATGTTCTGCATGTGTAGTAGGCACAATAATAAGAGTGTATGTCATGTGGGCATCTTTAGTGTTCTCAATCTTTCTTCATAACTCATATTTTGTATCTTCAGGATGCATTGAGTAGCTACTCTTTAGGCTTTTTTCAGTCTGAGACATTTTTTTTTATAGGTGGACAATGCGCCTTTAAAAACATTCAAATTTTGCCCTAATATACACTGTATATAGCTTTCTTTTTCATTAGTATCTCTCCACCTATATATTTGAAAGCTATTTGTAGCTAATTTCTCACACTTTCCCTTGCTTTCATACATTGCCCATTGAACTATTAATTCTCTTTCTTAACTTTATTTTCATCATCTGGGGAAGCATTAAACCCATAGGGGTCATACAGTACCTGGGGAAGGAGATATAATCAGGTTTGAGTTGAGGAAGTGGAGGGTAGTTGAAAAATCCTTGTATCAAGAGCTCTTCACTGGCATGCAGTTACCCTCCTTGAAGGTTCAGTGATTGAATATGACTGGAAAGCATAGTTACCTTTTGTTCTCACTTTGTAACTATAGAGGTAGCAGCACACTTATATTAAATTAAAAAATAAAACATGCATTGAAAAATATAATGTTTTAACATTTATAAATTGTTTTGTTCTTTAGTGACACTTTCAAAGGCTTGCTGGAGGAGACGAAGATGGTGCTTAATGACGTGAAGCTGAACCATGATGATGATGACCTGCACATAGCCCAGTATGTTGCTGGTATTATATCATACAGGGGGATCACCCTTGTATCTCTTAGTAAGTCTTTGTCTGCCTAGTGCCATTTTTTATTTTATTCAGGGGGGAAGTGCTAAACCCATGTGGATCATATAGCACTTGGGAAAGACGAGGCATTCAGGTTTGATCCAAGGAAGAAGGGGATAAGTCTTGTTCCCTGGATCAAGAGGTCCCTGCTTACATCAAGGCACCTCTTCTATGAGGTCTGCCTAGTGCAGAGGTATCGTGTTCTATATTTATTTCAGTGCATTCTTTAGAAGGATGTGACAATAGAAAGAATAAAAGTTCTGCCCAGTATTAAAACAGGGAAGTGTTTCTGGGTATGCCCAAATGAGGAAAATCTGTGGACTAAAATCACAAGGGTATTAAAAGAGGACAACATCAAAGCTGCTTTCATAGAAAACCTGGAAGCTTTCTACAACAGATGGGAACATAAAAAGTCTGGGCTGAATGGTACTGCCCTTGATACTGGCCATGTAGTCACAAACTGTAAGGCTGGAGGTGATGTCCTGGGAGACAGTAATAGTAAAGCTGGAGGTGCTGTCCTGGGAGACAGTAATGGTGAAGCTGGAGGTGCTGTCCTGGGAGACAGAAATGGTGAAGCTGGAGATACTGTCCTGGGAGACAGTAATGGTGAAGCTGGAGATTTTGTCCAGGTAGTCGGGAATTATACGCAGGAAGGAATACATATAAATGACCTCATAGGGGACAGGAGCCATAGTAGGGAAACAAGTGTAGTCAAAGATAAGATAAAACCAATATTGCAAACTAGAAATACCGCAGGAAATAGCAAACAAGAGGACTCCAATAGCAATAGTGAGGATAAATTACCAAAAACAATTGGTGGGAGCTCCATTGTTGGTGCTAGGGAGGATAGAAGTAAGACAGGGAAACATGCACCAACAGGGAATACAGTCACAGAAACCCAAGGCAAGCGGAAACCAAGCCTGTGCACATACTATGCACTTGGTATCTGCTGGCATGGGAAATCTGGAAAAACAGATGGGACGTGCAACTATGACCACCCTAGAAAATGCCATGCCCATATGACAACAGGAAAATGCAAACTCCCTTCCTGTAAGCTTTTTCACCCTGAAATGTGTACCTCTTCAGTACAGGAAAGACTGTGCTATAACTTAAATTGCCAGGCATACCATCTAAAGGGGACAAAAAGATACAAAACATCCAGGCCATGGGAAAACCTGGGTAGCCACAGCCACTCAAGAGGGAGAGGTTTTTTAGTGCCAGGAAGGAAAAAAAACTGGCAGGAAATGGCAGAAATCGTACACCAAATCCAGTCATTCCTGGAGTGGAACCACAGTCGATGGCCTCCACTCCAAACCAACAGATACAGATACTAATGCCGGAAAAAAAATCCCCCCCCAGTACCAACAATACCACCAGTCCGATAACATTCTTCTTTGCAAATATACAGGGTCTAAAGCCAGCAACAAACAACAAAATACCTTTCATCCGTGGACTGCTTGCAGAGGCAAAGGCAATGTTCGCGGCTTTCACTGAGACCCACATAAAGGATCACTTGGACAATGAAATATGGATCCCAGGTTACAACCTATACAGATGTGACAGAGTGAACAGGCAAAAGGGGGGGGTTGGCCTGTACATTGCAGAGTCACTTGTTTGCACAGAACTGCTTAATGCCTCAAATGACGTAGTGGAAGTTTTAGCAGTAAAGGTCGAGAACCAAAACCTAGTCATTGTGGTAGTCTACAAGCCTCCGGATGCAACATCCCAGCAATTCCAGGAACAGCTGTTAAAAATTGACCACTGTCTGGAAAATCTTCCAGCTCCTGCACCCAACATCTTGCTCCTGGGGGATTTCAACTTAAGGCACCTAAAATGGAGGAATATAGCAAATAATATTGTTGCAGTAATAACACCAGGAGGCAGCTCTGATGAAAACTCACACTCACACGAGCTTTTAAATCTCTGCACAAAATTCAATTTAAACCAGCAAATAATAAGAGCCTACTAGACTGGAGAATACACTAGACCTCATATTCACTAACAATGATGATCTGATAAGAAATGTCACCATATCAAAAACAATATACTCAGATCACAACATAATTGAGGTTCAGACATGTATGCGAGGAGCCCCAGACCGACAAAATGAGACTAGTCACGAGGGAGCATTCACCAAATTCAACTTCAATAACAAAACCATAAAGTGGGACCAAGTAAACCAAGTCCTAACCGATATAAGCTGGGAAGATATACTAAGCAACACAGACCCAAACTTATGCCTAGAACAGATTAACTCAGTGGCACTCGATGTATGCACAAGGCTTATTCCTCTAAGAAAAAGGAGGAGTAGATGTAAAATAGAAAGAGACAGGCGCTCCCTTTACAGGCGACGGAAAAGAATAACAGAGCGGCTAAAAGAGGTCAATATATCTGAAATGCGCAGGGAGACACTGGTCAGAGAAATAGCAAGCATCGAACTTAAGCTAAAAGAATCCTTTAGGAGTCAGGAATCGCGGGAAGAACTAAAAGCTATAAATGAAATCGAAAGAAACCCAAAGTATTTCTTCTCCTATGCCAAATCAAAATCGAGAACAACGCCCAGTATTGGGCCCCTACTTAAACAAGATGGGTCCTACACAGATGACAGCAAGGAAATGAGTGAGCTACTCAAGTCCCAATATGACTCAGTTTTTAGCAAGCCGCTAACCAGACTGAGAGTCGAAGATCAAAATGAATTTTTTATGAGAGAGCCACAAAATTTGATTAACACAAGCCTATCCGATGTTATCCTGACGCCAAATGACTTCGAACAGGCGATAAATGACATGCCCATGCACTCTGCCCCAGGGCCAGACTCATGGAACTCTGTGTTCATCAAGAACTGCAAGAAGCCCCTATCACGAGCCTTTTCCATCCTATGGAGAGGGAGCATGGACACGGGGGTCGTCCCTCAGTTACTAAAAACAACAGACTTAGCCCCACTCCACAAAGGGGGCAGTAAAGCAACAGCAAAGAACTACAGACCAATAGCACTAACATCCCATATCATAAAAATCTTTGAAAGGGTCCTAAGAAGCAAGATCACCACCCATCTAGAAACCCATCAGTTACACAACCCAGGGCAACATGGGTTTAGAACAGGTCGCTCCTGTCTGTCTCAACTACTGGATCACTACGACAAGGTCCTAAATGCACTAGAAGACAAAAAGAATGCAGATGTAATATATACAGACTTTGCAAAAGCCTTCGACAAGTGTGACCATGGCGTAATAGCGCACAAAATGCGCGCTAAAGGAATAACAGGAAAAGTCGGTCGATGGATCTATAATTTCCTCACTAACAGAACACAGAGAGTAGTCGTCAACAGAGTAAAGTCCGAGGCAGCTACGGTGAAAAGCTCTGTTCCACAAGGCACAGTACTAGCTCCCATCTTGTTCCTCATCCTCATATCCGACATAGACAAGGATGTCAGCCACAGCACCGTGTCTTCCTTTGCAGATGACACCCGAATCTGCATGACAGTGTCTTCCATTGCACACACTGCAAGGCTCCAGGCGGACATCAACCAAATCTTTCAGTGGGCTGCAGAAAACAATATGAAGTTCAACGATGAGAAATTTCAATTACTCAGATATGGTAAACATGAGGAAATTAAATCTTCATCAGAGTACAAAACAAATTCTGGCCACAAAATAGAGCGAAACACCAACGTCAAAGACCTGGGAGTGATTATGTCGGAGGATCTCACCTTCAAGGACCATAACATTGTATCAATCGCATCTGCTAGAAAAATGACAGGATGGATAATGAGAACCTTCAAAACTAGGGAGGCCAAGCCCATGATGACACTCTTCAGGTCACTTGTTCTATCTAGGCTGGAATATTGCTGCACTCTAACAGCACCTTTCAAGGCAGGTGAAATTGCCGACCTAGAAAATGTACAGAGAACTTTCACGGCGCGCATAACGGAGATAAAACACCTCAATTACTGGGAGCGCTTGAGGTTTCTAAACCTGTATTCCCTGGAACGCAGGAGGGAGAGATACATGATTATATACACCTGGAAAATCCTAGAGGGACTAGTACCGAACTTGCACACGAAAATCACTCACTACGAAAGCAAAAGACTTGGCAGACGATGCACCATCCCCCCAATGAAAAGCAGGGGTGTCACTAGCACGTTAAGAGACCATACAATAAGTGTCAGGGGCCCAAGACTGTTCAACTGCCTCCCAGCACACATAAGGGGGATTACCAACAGACCCCTGGCAGTCTTCAAGCTGGCACTGGACAAGCACCTAAAGTCAGTTCCTGATCAGCCGGGCTGTGGCTCGTACGTTGGTTTGCGTGCAGCCAGCAGCAACAGCCTGGTTGATCAGGCGCTGATCCACCAGGAGGCCTGGTCACAGACCGGGCCGCGGGGGCGTTGACCCCCGAAACTCTCTCCAGGTAAACTCCAGGTATGGTTGTGAAGGGCTCTTCATCTAAGGAATTTGAGCTACCCTTCCCTTCCTTGGATGAAACCTGATTACCTCCCATTCCCCAGGCATTGTATGACCCCAGAGTGTTTATCCCTTTCTTATCTGTAAGTATTATAATAATAATAATAATAATAATAATACATAAATAGCCTTCAGCATTGCCTTAATTCAGTGCTGGCACTGCCTTTGGTACATTAGGTTTATGGGGCTAAACTAGCACCCTGCTGGGATTCACTAAAAATTATAAATCAAAACAAGTAAGTATAGATGGAGTTTATTTACAATATTGACTTTTTGTATTAAGATAAAAGATAAGATAAGAGATAAGATAAGATTTCTTTCGGATTTTTAACCCCGGAGGGTTAGCTACCCAGGATAACCTAAGAAAGTCAGTGCGTCATCGAGGTACCGACCAGCCGGGCTGTGGCTCGTACGTTGGATTGCGTGCAGCCAGCAGTAACAGCCTGGTTAGTCAGGCTCTGATACACCAGGAGGCCTGGTCACAGACTGGGCCGTGGGGGCATTGACCCCTGGAACTCTCCAGGTAAACTCCAGGTATTGGGGCCCTCAATCTTGTCCCCCAGGATGCGACCCACACCAGTCGACTAACACCCAGGTACCTATTTGCTGCTAGGTGAACAGGACAGGTGTAAGAAAACGTGTCGGAATGTTTCCACCCACCGGGAATCAAACCTGGGCCCTCCGTGTGCGAAGAGGGAGCTTTAGCCACCAGGCCACTGTATACTGTAGCATCTGTAGAATATGCATACAGTAATCCTTCAATATAATAGACTAAATAGGGGGAATATTCAATTTTCTCATATATCAGAATGTGTTAAAAATCACATAAGTACTCTACATCTAGTGTAGTACTGTACACACAGTTACAGATAACCCACAGTAAATACTGAAAATAAATGAGTAAATAATATAAGATTTGCTCAGTGGATTTTGCCTGTTATTTCAGGAGTCTGTTAAATTGAGATTCATTATATATCATGTTCACTGTAATCTGTAGCACCTTCAGCTTGCATATGAAATATCTGAGGTCAATCCCAGCACAAGTGGAAATGAGCATGTTTCATTATGCCTATTGTCTTGCTTCACCTAGCAGTAAATGAATATCTGGATGTTAGCCAACTGCTGTGAGTCACATCCTGGGGAAAAGGAAAAGAAGACCCCAGTAAGTCAGACTGACTGCCTTTATCGGGTTATCCTGGTTCACTAACTCTCTTGAGTTAATAATTCAACTAAAATCTTCTTTGTTGCATTAAGCTAAAATATACAGTAGTATTAAGATAAAGTACTAGACAGTAGAAGTATAGTGTATTCTGAAAATAATGCTCTTATATGGTTTCTACATATGCCTGTTAGGAATATTGATAATTGAAATTGATGTACAGATTGTGGAATCAATGTTAGTAGTATATCCATGGGCAAGCACTGAACCATAGGGGTCATACAGCACCAGGATAATGGGAAATAATTAGGATATATCCAAGGAAGGGAATGGCAGCTTTAGTTTCTTGGATGAAGAACCCTTCACTAGCGTCATTTTGGAATGGAACAATCATCAACGTAGTGTCATAATATGTACTGTACGGTAGAAAAACACTGCAGACCATACTCTCCATAAACATTGTTTTATCAAGGTGATTGACTTTAGGGCAAAAAGTAGCATAGAGGTGAAGGCTTTCTCTTCACATAGGGTCTTTCTACCATACAGTATATTTATATAGTATTTGCTGAAACTTATCCTCATTCTATTCTATGCAGCAGTTTGTATCATTATTTCCTGCTCAGCAGGCAGTAAAGATAACAAACTGCTGCATGTGTCTCCTACTCATCTGCTTGTCAGTATTGTATACCTGTAATATAATGGTACTTTATAATATTGTATATGGTATTTCCTGATATTATACTAGGATGAAATTTTTGTTTTTGTACAAATGGCCAAATTGATAGGAAGTAATTATATTATATTCCACACAGTAACTGGTATACTGCTCGAGAGAATGCAGCGTAACCACTGCACTGTAGCTATTGATGGGTCTTTGTTCAAACACCACCCAAGATTCCGTCCACTTATGGAGAAGCTCATTTCCGAGTTTGCCCCTGGCAGATCGGTAAGTTAATTTAACCCCTTGACTGTCGCAACTCCCAATCCTGAAGTGCCTCCTGGTGTCGCAAAATTTCAAAAAAAAAGAAAAAAAAAAAGAAGTTATTTTTTCTTATGAAATGTTAGAGAATCTTTTCCCAATTGTAATGACACCAAAAACATGAAATTTGACGGAAAACTGACGGAATTACGCTCTCGCGAAGTTAGCGACCTCTGCGATATTTACAAATCGGCGATTTCACCCACTTTGAGCCCTATTTTCGGCTAATTCCATTGTTCCAGTCGACCAAACTCATAGCTATTTCTTTAGAACTCCATTTTTTCTATCGATTGAGTACAAGAAAATGCCCATTTACCGATTTCAACTACCCAATAATGTGGTCAGAAATTTGCAATTTGGCCAATTTCATGAAAATTAAAAAATATGACAATTTCAAAATAAGGTCTAGAATGAACAATGCAGACATTCCTGGCTCTGAAATAACATTTTCTTTGTTCATCAGTCATGTCTCCAGGCCCCTCTGATATTACTCTTGCTTTCTATTTTGAATTTTTATTCAAACAAAAAATAGAAGATTTACTGTTATGCAGACTACTGCAATACTGTAATAATTATATAAATAACATCAACCCATTCATGACTGCATATTAGAATGGCTAGTTGGACATTTATTGGACAATGACATCATTTGTTTACTTTTAAACATCGGCAAAAATCAAACATTAACCCTACTTTGAGCACCATTTCCAGGTTCTTTTTATAGTAAAATCAATCAAAGTCACCTCTATTTCTATAATATGTTTTCCATTCTATCAAATGAGACCAAAAAACGAGAATACAACCATAAATACTATACGAAAATAGACCACAAACTCGGCATTTTAATTAAAAAATGGTCGGAGTTTTTTTCTCATTATGCACTGCATGCTCCAGGATTTTTTTATATGGTGCACACTGACCACACAGACCCATTCTCTCACATGTGGGCCTACCAGCTTTCTCCTCCTTGATTTGAAGCCGCTAGAATTTATGAGTATATATGCGTCAAACACGGTACCTCGTAAGACATATAGTATATATACGACCTCGACAGTCAAAGGGTTAAATACATTGGAACCTGTATTATCCAGCATTTCACTGGTGCTAACATAAGTTGGCAATCAGTGGAATGCTGAGAATTGAGCAGAATAATAATAATCATTTAATCTAAGAATGAGTAGCAGGAATGTCCTGAATCAAGAATTGTTGGATTATGCTCATTTTATGCAGGCCACAAAGGAATTCACTCCAATAATATTCTTTAATTAATACTATAATATAAAGGGGGAAATTTGGTTTGTATATTATCAAACCCTGTTACAAAGACTTCACCACATTTAAGGGAAAGTTTGCTTTAAAAAGAGAGTATATTTCTGTACAGTTTTATGTCTGCACTGATGTGACTGTAGCTACAACAATTGATATTGCACTATACATTACATTCAGAGTTTTAAAAGGAAAGAATAAATGAAAAGATATTGTGTAGATGCTGTTTACATGGCATTTATTAATACAAAGGTGGGGCATAAATATGTTAAGTCTTTGTATATAAAATGTAACAAAATACTTTTCAAACAGTTTGATCTTCGGCTGGCACACGATGGGTCAGGAAAAGGCGCTGCTCTGGCTGCTGCTATCGCTGAGAGACTAGAGCAAAAGAGGTCATTGACTAACTCTAACTAACTTTTGCTTTCAAAGAGATTTTCTAACGTAAGCTTTATATTTCCTTGAATTTTTTATGCATATTTGTATGTTATGGTTGCTAATGAGACTTCAGTATTGTACAGTACATAATTTATATTTAGGAAATGCTGATATTGAGAATATACTTTATTTTTTAAATAAATTTTGTATTAGTTATAATCTTTTCATTATCATCTTACCTCTCTGAATGCCCATAATCAGTAATTTTAAGTAATTTAGCAAAATAATGCTTGAAGCTTCTCTAGTGATCGTTAATGCCTCTTTAATTCAGTCATAAGTTACACATCCTTGACATATGGTCATTGTAACTGGAAATAATTACATATTGTTCATATAACAAATCAATTGATAAACATTTATATATATATATATATATATATATATATATATATATATATATATATATATATATATATATATATATATATATATATACGTCGTGCCGAATAGGCAGAACTTGCCATCTTATCTTAAATAGCAACGCTCATCTTGCCAAATAGGACAAGCAAAAATTTGTGTATGCAATAATTTTGCCAAAATCATTCTGAACCTAACGAAAAAAATATATTTCACTGTGTTTGTTTAGTATTAAATTATTGTAAACAAATCTAAAATATATTTAGTTGGGTTAGGCTAAAATACATTGTTCTTGTTATAATAAGGTTAGGTAAGTTTTCTAAGTTGCTTTTGGTGCAAAATTATAAATTTTTACATCAACATTAATGAAAAAAATATATCATTAAACGTATAAGAGAAATTTTTAGAAAGGACTTAATTTTAAATGAGTTCTTGCTAATTGACCAGTTTTACATATTCGGCACGACACATATATATATATATATATATATATATATATATATATATATATATATATATATATATATATATGTGTGTGTGTTTACCTGGAGTTACCTGGAGAGAGTTCCGGGGGTCAACGCCCCCGCGGCCCGGTCTGAGACCAGGCCTCCTGGTGGATCAGAGCCTGATCAACCAGGCTGTTGCTGCTGGCTGCACGCAAACCAACATACGAGCCACAGCCCGGCTGATCCGGAACTGACTTTAGGTGCTTGTCCAGTGCCAGCTTGAAGACTGCCAGGGGTCTGTTGGTATCCCCCTTATGTGTGCTGGGAGGCAGTTGAACAGTCTCGGGCCCCTGACACTTATTGTATGGTCTCTTAACGTGCTAGTGACACCCCTGCTTTTCATTGGGGGGATGGTGCATCGTCTGCCAAGTCTTTTGCTTTCGTAGTGGGTGATTTTCGTGTGCAAGTTCGGTACTAGTCCCTCTAGGATTTTCCAGGTGTATATAATCATGTATCTCTCCCTCCTGCGTTCCAGGGAATACAGGTTTAGGAACCTCAAGCGCTCCCAATAATTGAGGTGTTTTATCTCCGTTATGCGCGCCGTGAAAGTTCTCTGTACATTTTCTAGGTCGGCAATTTCACCTGCCTTGAAAGGTGCTGTTAGTGTGCAGCAATATTCCAGCCTAGATAGAACAAGTGACCTGAAGAGTGTCATCATGGGCTTGGCCTCCCTAGTTTTGAAGGTTCTCATTATCCATCCTGTCATTTTTCTAGCAGATGCGATTGATACAATGTTATGGTCCTTGAAGGTGAGATCCTCCGACATGATCACTCCCAGGTCTTTGACGTTGGTGTTTCGCTCTATTTTGTGGCCAGAATTTGTTTTGTACTCTGATGAAGATTTAATTTCCTCATGTTTACCATATCTGAGTAATTGAAATTTCTCATCGTTGAACTTCATATTGTTTTCTGCAGCCCACTGAAAGATTTGGTTGATGTCTGCCTGGAGCTTTGCAGTGTCTGCAATGGAAGACACTGTCATGCAGATTCGGGTGTCATCTGCAAAGGAAGACACGGTGCTGTGGCTGACATCCTTGTCTATGTCGGATATAAGGATGAGGAACAAGATGGGAGCGAGTACTGTGCCTTGTGGAACAGAGCTTTTCACCGTAGCTGCCTCGGACTTTACTCTGTTGACGACTACTCTCTGTGTTCTGTTAGTGAGGAAATTATAGATCCATCGACCGACTTTTCCTGTTATTCCTTTAGCACGCATTTTGTGCGCTATTACGCCATGGTCACACTTGTCGAAGGCTTTTGCAAAGTCTGTATATATTACATCTGCATTCTTTTTGTCTTCTAGTGCATTTAGGACCTTGTCGTAGTGGTCCAATAGTTGAGACAGACAGGAGCGACCTGTTCTAAACCCATGTTGCCCTGGGTTGTGTAACTGATGGGTTTCTAGATGCGTGGTGATCTTGCTTCTTAGGACCCTTTCAAAGATTTTTATGATATGGGATGTTAGTGCTATTGGTCTGTAGTTCTTTGCTGTTGCTTTACTGCCCCCTTTGTGGAGTGGGGCTATGTCTGTTGTTTTTAGTAACTGTGGGACGACCCCCGTGTCCATGCTCCCTCTCCATAGGATGGAAAAGGCTCGTGATAGGGGCTTCTTGCAGTTCTTGATGAACACAGAGTTCCATGAGTCTGGCCCTGGGGCAGAGTGCATGGGCATGTCATTTATCGCCTGTTCGAAGTCATTTGGCGTCAGGATAACATCGGATAGGCTTGTGTTAATCAAATTTTGTGGCTCTCTCATAAAAAATTCATTTTGATCTTCGACTCTCAGTCTGGTTAGCGGCTTGCTAAAAACTGAGTCATATTGGGACTTGAGTAGCTCACTCATTTCCTTGTTGTCATCTGTGTAGGACCCATCTTGTTTAAGTAGGGGCCCAATACTGGACGTTGTTCTCGATTTTGATTTGGCATAGGAGAAGAAATACTTTGGGTTTCTTTCGATTTCATTTATGGCTTTTAGTTCTTCCCGCGATTCCTGACTCCTAAAGGATTCTTTTAGCTTAAGTTCGATGCTTGCTATTTCTCTGACCAGTGTCTCCCTACGCATTTCAGATATATTGACCTCTTTTAGCCGCTCTGTTATTCTTTTCCGTCGCCTGTAAAGGGAGCGCCTGTCTCTTTCTGTTTTACATCTACTCCTCCTTTTTCTTAGAGGAATAAGCCTTGTGCATACATCGAGTGCTACCGAGTTAATCTGTTCTAGGCATAAGTTGGGGTCTGTGTTGCTTAGTATATCTTCCCAGCTTATATCGGTTAGGACTTGGTTTACTTGGTCCCACTTTATGTTTTTGTTATTGAAGTTGAATTTGGTGAATGCTCCCTCGTGACTAATCTCATTATGTCGGTCTGGGGCTCCGCGCATACATGACTGAACCTCAATTATGTTGTGATCTGAGTATATTGTTTTTGATATGGTGATATTTCTTATCAGATCATCATTGTTAGTGAAGATGAGGTCTAGTGTATTCTCCAGTCTAGTAGGCTCTATTATTTGCTGGTTTAAATTGAATTTTGTGCAGAGATTTAAAAGCTCGCGTGAGTGTGAGTTTTCATCAGAGCTGCCTCCTGGTGTTATTACTGCAACAATATTATTTGCTATATTCCTCCATTTTAGGTGCCTTAAGTTGAAATCCCCCAGGAGCAAGATGTTGGGTGCAGGAGCTGGAAGGTTTTCCAGACAGTGGTCAATTTTTAACAGCTGTTCCTGGAATTGCTGGGATGTTGCATCCGGAGGCTTGTAGACTATCACAATGACTAGGTTTTGGTTCTCGACCTTTACTGCTAAAACTTCCACTACATCATTTGAGGCATTTAGCAGTTCTGTGCAAACAAGTGACTCTGCAATGTACAGGCCAACCCCCCCCTTTTGCCTGTTCACTCTGTCACATCTGTATAGGTTGTAACCTGGGATCCATATTTCGTTGTCTAAGTGATCCTTTATGTGGGTCTCAGTGAAAGCCGCGAACATTGCCTTTGCCTCTGCAAGCAGTCCACGGATGAAAGGTATTTTGTTGTTTGTTGCTGGCTTTAGACCCTGTATATTTGCAAAGAAGAATGTTATCGGACTGGTGGTATTGTTGGTACTGGGGGGGGATTTTTTTTCCGGCATTAGTATCTGTATCTGTTGGTTTGGAGTGGAGGCCATCGACTGTGGTTCCACTCCAGGAATGACTGGATTTGGTGTACGATTTCTGCCATTTCCTGCCAGTTTTTTTTCCTTCCTGGCACTAAAAAACCTCTCCCTCTTGAGTGGCTGTGGCTACCCAGGTTTTCCCATGGCCTGGATGTTTTGTATCTTTTTGTCCCCTTTAGATGGTATGCCTGGCAATTTAAGTTATAGCACAGTCTTTCCTGTACTGAAGAGGTACACAGTTCAGGGTGAAAAAGCTTACAGGAAGGGAGTTTGCATTTTCCTGTTGTCATATGGGCATGGCATTTCCTAGGGTGGTCATAGTTGCACGTCCCATCTGTTTTTCCAGATTTCCCATGCCAGCAGATACCGAGTGCATAGTATGTGCACAGGCTTGGTTTCCGTTTGCCTTGGGTTTCTGTGACTGTATTCCCTGTTGGTGCATGTTTCCCTGTCTTACTTCTATCCTCCCTAGCACCAACAATGGAGCTCCCACCATTTGTTTTTGGTAATATATCCTCACTATTGCTAGTGGAGTCCTCTTGTTTGCTATTTCCTGCGGTATTTCTAGTTTGCAATATTGGTTTTATCTTATCTTTGACTACACTTGTTTCCCTACTATGGCTCCTGTCCCCTATGCGGTCATTCATATGTATTCCTTCCTGCATATAGTTCCCGACTACCTGGACAAAATCTCCAGCTTCACCATTACTGTCTCCCAGGACAGCATCTCCAGCTTCCCCATTACTGTCTCCCAGGACAGCATCTCCAGCTTCACCATTACTGTCTCCCAGGACAGCACCTCCAGCTTCACCATTACTGTCTCCCAGGACAGCACCTCCAGCTTCCCCATTACTGTCTCCCAGGACAGCACTATCAGCCCCCCATTTACTGACTACCAGGACATCATCTCCAGCCTTACAGTTTCTGACTACATGGCCAGTATCAAGGGCAGTACCATTCAGCCCGGACTTTTTATGTTCCCATCTGTTGTAGAAAGCTTCCAGGTTTTCTATGAAAGCAGCTTTGATGTTGACCTCTTTTAATACCCTTGTGATTTGAGTCCACAGATTTATCTCATTTGGGCATACCCAAAAACACTTCCCTGTTTTAATACTGCTTGTAGCTAGTTCTTGGATATCTGCACAAGGGGCGTGACACCAATTTCCACAGAAATGACAATTTATGCATGTGGAAGCCCGTTTGTTTGACTGACCACAGACTACACACAGCTTCATAATGATTTGAATGGTTTATTTACTGCAATTCTACTAGCAACCTCTTGAATATTCTATTAATAACCTGCTAGGTGGTGCACAACGAAACCGTTTGAAACCAGTCCAGGGTTCGGACCAGTCAAGGGTTCGGACCAGTCAAGGGTTCGGACCAGTCAAGGGTTCGGACCAGTCTATCTGATCTGATCAGTGGGTCACTTATTTAAACCATACTGGTCGGTGATTTGAGCTAACACATGAAGGATCTACTGGAAATTATCTACCCGAGTAATATGTGATTTGATTGATACAAAAGTATAACTTGCGTGTTGAAGAGCCGGTGACTGCTGGCACTCCTACAATGACGAACGGTCGAGCCTCCACCTTTGTTTATCAATCGCTGTATCTAGCTTCTCTATTTTTTTTTTTTTCCGTCTCCACCACAATAAATGCTATATTATCACTATAGTTGACTGGTGCAAATTTTGGAGGAAGGGCGCTTTTTCTGTAGTAATAATTGCTTCTCGTTGTGTATATTGCGACCGCTGGTAACTACAGGTTATATGAAATTCACAGTAACGTCTGGTATTTCAAGAAAAAGAAACTAATGAAAGTCACTCCACTTCACTAAGTACCATTATAATACTGGTTAGTTGCTACTACAACACTGTATTCTGCTATTCACTGGTATCACTAGATTATATGCGAGTACACTAGCAGGCCAGGAAGATTATTAAAAACAGCTGACCTGTGGTGTGTATATATTTTTTTTTTTAACAAGTCAGCTGTATCCCACCAAGGCAGGGTGGCCCAAAAAGAAAAACAAAAGTTTCCCTTTGTTAAATTTAGTAATTTATACAAGAGAAGAGGTTACTAGATATATATATATATATATATATATATATATATATATATATATATATATATATATATATATATATATATATATATATATATATATATATATATATATGCAAAACAACCACTCTGAAAGAATAGAGAAATTCCATGTGTGTATATATATATTTATATATACACACTTGTAATATATATATATATATATATATATATATATATATATATATATATTATATATATATATATATTATATATTTATTTATATACATATATATAAGAGCAGCATGCCAAAGCCACTATACTATGCATAGCATTACGGGCTGGCTTATTAACTTAAGATTAACTAAGCAATATATATATATATATATATATATATATATATATATATATATATATATATATATATATATATATATATATATATATACGTATATGTCGTGCCGAATAGGCAGAACTTGCGATCTTTGCTTAAATAGCAACACTCATCTTGCCATATAGGACAAGTGAAAATTTGTGTATGCAATAATTTCGCCAAAATCATTCAGAGCCTAACAAAAAAAATATATTCCACTGTGTTTGTTTAGTATATTAAATTACTGTAAACAAATCTAAAATATATTTAGTTGGGTTAGGCTAAAATAAATTGCTCTTGTTATAATAAGATTAGATAAGTTTTCTAAGATTCTTTTGGTGCAAAATTAAAAATTTTTACATTAACAATAATGAAAAAAATATATCTTTAAATGTATAAGAGAAAATTTCAGAGAGGACTTAATTTTAAATGAGTTCTTGCTAATAGACCAGTTTTACATATTCGGCATGACGACGTATATATATATATATATGTAATATATATATAATATATATTATATATATATATATATATATATATATATATATATATATATATATAGATATATATATATATATATATATATATATATATATATATATATATATATATACACAGTAGGGCCCCACTTATACAGCGGGTTTGGTTCCATTATGTCGCCGGAAAGCAGACATCGCTGGAAGGCAGAACGCCATTTTTTCCATGTATAAATGCATATAAATGCCAGACAACAAGTTTACACTAAATTATATTAAGTTAGTAATAGGCAGTCTTCAAGCTGGCACTGGACAAGCACCTAAAGTCGGTTCCTGACCAGCCGGGCTGTGGCTCGTACATTGGTTTGCGTGCAGCCAGCAGTAACAGCCTGGTTGATCAGGCTGTGATCCACCAGGAGGCCTGGTCACAGACCGGGCCGCGGGGGCGTTGACCCCCGGAACTCTCTCCAGGTAAACTCCAGGAACTAGGCATTAAAAACACACAAAGCAAAATTCATTCACAGTACATTCATTACTTATCTTAAAGTATTTGTAATCTTAATGTAGGGAGAGAGAGGTGAGTAGTACTTATTTGTAGGAAGTCAGGTGCAGGCAGCCCAGGTAAGATAAGGTTTCGTTCGGATTTTCAACCCCGGAGGATTAGCTACCCAGGATAACCCAAGAAAGTCAGTGCGTCATCGAGGGCTGTCTAACTTATTTCCATTGGGGTCCTTAATCTTGTCCCCCAGGATGCGACCCACACCAGTCGACTAACACCCAGGTACCTATTTGCTGCTAGGTGAACAGGACAATAGGTGTAAGGAAACGTGTCGAAATGTTTCCACCCGCCGGGAATCGAACCCGGGCCCTCCGTGTGTGTAAAGCGGGAGCTTTAGCCACCAGGCCACCGGTGTAGGTAGCCCTGGCTCCCCGTCTCATACTTAATATACGATATTTAAAACATCCCAGAGAGGTAAAATACACATACAGTACTCTCATTATTTACCTTAAAATATGTGTAGTCTTAATAAAGGAAGAGAGGTTAGTAGTATTTATTTGTAGGAAGTCAGTGTAGGTAGCTGGTAGGTGTAGCCGGTAGGTGTAGCGCGCCTGGGCTACACCTACCGGCTACCTACACTGTGGTCCAGAGCCATATTATTAGCATTGACATACCTTCTTCACTGAATTTAATCATTTCTAACAACTACCTTTAGATGCCATCATAAATGAAGGGAGAAGTAATGAATAATTCATGCCGAAAATTGTAAACAAAAGCGAGTGGCTGGGCCAAACGCAGATTCATACACGTTTTCGCTGATGGCTGAACAGAGAAAACGTAATGTTGTCCCTCCACCCGGCTACCACACAGCTCTACAAGTATTATTATCAGAGCACATATAAAATATGCAATACATGCCATACAACAAGTTTATACTAACTTATATTAAGTTAGCAATAGGGGAAAAACCCGTAGGATTATACAGCGCCTTGTGGAAGGCATTCAGGCTTAATTCACTGGAATAAAAGGTAAGAGCAATAGAAATAGGCATTAAAACACAATAAAAGGAAGATACACACAAATTACACTTATTTTACCTTAAAATATTAATATTAATATGTGAGAGGTAAATGAGTGGAATAAAATCAGACACACCATCATCCTCTAACGTGGCACTTAAAGCAAGAGGCATACGACTCCTCTTTTTATCACAGCTAAGCTTAAACTCCATTGTCAGTGAGAGATAACTTGTTAACGAAAGAGTAAACGAGAGAGAGAATTAGATACAGAGTTCAGACAATGTAAGAACACAAACTGAACAGGCAGTGGGCGATCACTTGGTCAGGTGAAATAAATGCGTATTAATATGTGTCTACTTTTAGTTCGTTCGCGTACGTTTGTAAGAGTTTGTAAAACATTTACCTCAAAGCACAATACAAACACTCTTATATTGTGTACAAGTTAGTACAGAATAAACAAACAGAACACACCATTTTTAGAGTGAATGAAGATAATAATAATAATATTATTATTATTATTATTATTATTATTATAATAAAAAGCACTAAACCCACAAGGGTCGTGAATTGCTATATATAGAGTAAAGGCATACGAAAAGAATATTTTTCTACAGTTATCCTCCAGTTTGACGAGAAAACGTAATTCTTCCGACACCACCTACACCGCTGATTTGTAAACATCTCATATTTACGTCAATTTTTATTCTGTGAGTGTATGTATCATGTTTATATGTTATGTAACGGGTTTCATATATAATTTTGAGGAAAATATCATAGATGGATTAGTGAAAATGCCTATAATAATGTAAAATAAGACATTTAGTGTGCCCAAGAGTGATTATTATTACGTAGTACATGTATTGGCGTCATGAGTAGAGAGAGACTTAGCGATTTTAATGTGTACCTGCACACCAGCACAGTGTGTAAGTATATTTAGGTACAGGTACACATAAGTATAATTATCAGAGTACATATAAAATACGCAGTAACTTTAAAACACTTGAAATTTTGGAAAATTTCCTGACATAATAGATGTGGTCACGGAGAATGTAAACAAACCGGGTGGGGGGCGCCGTATTTGAAAGACCGCTTGCCGTATAGCAAATTTTGGTCATAATTTGACATCGCCGTGTTAGCGGAACGCCGTAAAGTGGGACCCTACTATATATATATATATATATATATATATATATATATATATATATATATATATATATATATATATATATATATATATATATATATATCTTAGCAATGAAGGTACAGTAATCGAGAATGATCCAAGGAAGGCGAGGATAGCTCATATTGCTTGGATTAAGAGCCCTTCACCAGCAGCAACACGTTCTCCCTTGAAAGGACTACAACCTTAATGAAAATATTTATTGAAAAGACTATTTGACCACAGTCAAAACTGCATTTTGTAACTATTAGCATTTCTGTACCAAATATAACTAAACTGTGATAATGTCACCTCTTAAAGAATACAGGTTAATAAAAATATAAATCTTTTAGAAGGCATATTATTACATGAAAGAATATACATACTGAAAAAAATGTCTTTATTCGTGATTACTGCAGTAGATACAAAAATTTGAATGCCTGATTGTTAGGTGACTAGTGGCAGCGATGACAGCATCAGGACAACTAGACTGCCTGCGTCTAGGTGCTTGTGCATACTGGGCTGACTGAATCCTTTGGGTTCCCTTCATGTGCCCTTGTTTATTGCACATTTTTTTTTATCTTCAGCCTTTCTCAAACAACTTTCATGTTTCTGTCTTCTTTATGAGGTTAAGTGACTAAAGATTAACTAAGAATATACTTTACTCTTTCCATATCCACAAATTCCATATATGTACAATATCATATGTGAATACACGTATGGCAAATTTCGAGGCATGTTTTATTGCAGCTGTATAATCCATGTGGGTTTAGTTTGTGTTTTTTAATATAATAATATGCCTTATTATTCATTCACAAGCTGTGCTTGCAGACCCACAATCCAAACAGTCACAAGCTTGGCTGGATTATGGTGATGTTCGTGAGCTAGGCCCTTAGATCTACAACTTAGTGCTTATATGTAAATTGCCTCACCTATTATACAATATTATATTGCAGTATATATGTCTGTCAGATGACCTGTTTGTAGTACAGCTATTCCAGAATATTGTAATTCAAAAGGTTTGACTAATATTATGTCCAATTACAGATGTTTTGGAAATATAAACACTTAAGCAGTATAATGTGATCCTTTATTGACAATGTTTTGCCCACACAGTGGGCTTTATCAAGTCACAAACAGATCTGTTTGTGACTTAATAAAGCCCACTGTGTGGGCAAAACGTTGTCAATAAAGGATCACATTATACTGCTTAAGTGTTTATATTTCCATTGTGTCGGTATTTTATACCATTTATTTCTACAGATGTTTTGGGGCTCGAAAACGTATCCCATTTTTTCGTAACGAAATTTAAGTTCACTAATGATGAACTCAAAATCCTCGAGCTTCTCTTGGAACACATTCCTTTGGATTTGAATGAAGAATGTTACATTGAAATTTAATACTTTTTAAAAATTACCTTGAAAACTTTGTTACCCAGTAAAGTGATTATGCACTTAACCTCTGACACTTCATCAGTCAACCATTACTTAATACTTCTTTGAAGTCCTCTATAGCTAGCATTGTCTGATGATAATGCTGCAAGAAGACTTTTTATTATGCTCCCATGTCAACATCACCACTAATAGGAATAACTACTAAAAGTATTAGACTAAGATACTATGCATTACCATACTACATAATTAAAATGTCTAATATCTATGATGATGAGTTGAGAAATATATAACGTGAGTAAAGGTCTGCAAAATGCTGTATCTCAAATGCACTGCTGCAGAGAAGTCATGTCCAGTACAGTACAGGCAGTCCTCAACTTGTAAGTTGTGTTTCTGGTGTATAAACTTGCAAACAAGTTACTTGTACAGAAAACAATAGTACAAAGGTTCGTATGTGCTGTGTTTGTATGTATGGATTTGTGGAAGTTGTGCCACTTGTAAGTATGGATGTGTTTAATTTGTGGTGCCTGTAAATATGGATGTATGTAACTTGGGGTATTTGTAAACACAAATAGAAGTACCACAACTTGAACCATTTGTAGGTGTAGATGTGTGTAACTTGGGGTGTTCATATGTTGGGACCTCCTTTACTGTATATTGCTTAAATGCTACACTCAATTGTACCAAAATATGCCATCTACATGGTCGAAATTACAACCCATGTTTCTGTTTTAAAATATATATATTACATATTTTTTTTAATATTGGTCAGGAGTAAAACAAAAGGGTAAATTTAAAAAACAAAGGTATCAAACTGTGTAAAGGAGTATTGGGAATTGAACCAGTGGCCTTGCATATGTAAATCTATGACTATACAAACTTAACCACAGTAGAGGATAAAAAGTCACAATACAATAACTTAAACAAGGGAATACATGATATTTTTACAAAATCATGAAGAAAATCAGAAACAATACAGTAATGCAGGAATTAATAATTGTATGATTCACCTGATGCTCACCATGAATTTAGAAAAATACTCTTGAGCTAGAGGTAAGTCAGTGCTATATCATTAAAATATAGTAATTAAATTGAAACGGAGAGTATTAACAGAAATACATAATATTGTATCAGCTGTAGTCTTAGGCTGCTTTCACTGCTATCACATTATGTGTGTATTTTGGTGGGACTCTCAGATCTGTAGCTTTTATATCAGAAAACTCAGTGTATGTGGATAATGTTTCTGTAGTGCCTCTGATTACAATTTGAGGACTATCGAGCCAAAGTTGATCACTATTTATCTTGTCTACTTTTGGTCGTTTAGGCTCATGGTCTCGGTAACTATCTTGGCACTCTGAGATTTCACCAAATCTACCCTCTGGTTTTAAGGATGGATTATGGGGCTGGGCAATATTTCTGTGAGCTTCAAAAGTCTTGTATTTGTCATGAAGCTCTGATGTCTCTCCAAATTCTCCCTCAGGTTTAAGTTTTCCACTGTGGGGTTTAGCAATATTTCTCCTTGTTTCTTTTTGTCTATAACTGTCTTTAACTTCAGTGATTTCTCCAAAATCCCCTTCAGGTATCAATTTAGCTACTTGACGTTTAGCTATGTTTCTCTGAGGATCATAGTTTTTGTACTTATCGTGAAGTTCTGATGTCCCACCAAAGCTCCCTTCAGGCTTCAGCTTAGCACTATGACGCTTAGCAATATTTCTTTGCGTCTCTAAGCTTCTGTATTTATCTTGGATTTCTGAAGTTTCTCCAAACTGGCCTTCAGGTTTTAGAGTTGCTGAGTGCTTTTTTGCAATCTTTCTGTGACTATCCAAAGGCTTATATTGATCATGAACTTCAGAAGTCTCACCAAAGTCACCTTCCAGTCTAAGGCTTGCTGTATGCTTCTTTGCAATGTTTCTGTGAGTGTCCGGTGCTTTGTATTTGTCGTGAACCTCAGAAGTCTCACCAAAGTCACCTTCAGGTCTGAGGTTTGCTGAATGTTTCTTTGCAATGTTCCTGTGAGTTTCCAATGGTTTATATTTATCATGAATTTCTGAGGTCTCACCGAAGTCACCTTCAGGTCTGAGGTTTGCTGAGTGTTTTTTAGCAATGTTCCTGTGAGTTTCCAAGGCCTTGTATTTATCATGAATTTCTGAGGTTTCACCAAAGTCACCTTCTGGTCTGAGGTTTGCTGAGTGTTTCTTTGCAATGTTCCTGTGAGTTTCCAAAGGTTTATATTTATCATGAATTTCTGAGGTTTCGCCAAAGTCACCTTCTGGTCTGAGGTTTGCTGAGTGTTTCTTTGCAATGTTCCTGTGAGTTTCCAAAGGTTTATATTTATCATGAATTTCTGAGGTCTCACCAAAGTCACCTTCAGGTCTGAGGTTTGCTGAGTGTTTTTTAGCAATGTTCCTGTGAGTTTCCAAGGCCTTGTATTTATCATGAATTTCTGAGGTCTCACCAAAGTCACCTTCAGGTCTGAGGTTTGCTGAGTGTTTTTTAGCAATGTTCCTGTGAGTTTCCAAGGCCTTGTATTTATCATGAATTTCTGAGGTTTCACCAAAGTCACCTTCTGGTCTGAGGTTTGCTGAGTGTTTCTTTGCAATGTTCCTGTGAGTTTCCAAAGGTTTATATTTATCATGAATTTCTGAGGTTTCGCCAAAGTCACCTTCAGGTCTGAGGTTTGCTGAGTGTTTTTTAGCAATGTTCCTGTGAGTTTCCAAGGCCTTGTATTTATCATGAATTTCTGAGGTCTCACCAAAGTCACCTTCAGGTCTGAGGTTTGCTGAGTGTTTTTTAGCAATGTTCCTGTGAGTTTCCAAGGCCTTGTATTTATCATGAATTTCTGAGGTTTCACCAAAGTCACCTTCTGGTCTGAGGTTTGCTGAGTGTTTCTTTGCAATGTTCCTGTGAGTTTCCAAAGGTTTATATTTATCATGAATTTCTGAGGTTTCGCCAAAGTCACCTTCAGGTCTGAGGTTTGCTGAGTGTTTTTTAGCAATGTTCCTGTGAGTTTCCAAGGCCTTGTATTTATCATGAATTTCTGAGGTTTCACCAAAGTCACCTTCTGGTCTGAGGTTTGCTGAGTGTTTCTTTGCAATGTTCCTGCGAGTTTCCAAAGGTTTATATTTATCATGAATTTCTGAGGTTTCACCAAAGTCACCTTCTGGTCTGAGGTTTGCTGAATGTTTCTTTGCAATGTTCCTGTGAGTTTCCAAGGCCTTGTATTTATCATGAATTTCTGAGGTTTCACCAAAGTCACCTTCTGGTCTGAGGTTTGCTGAGTGTTTCTTTGCAATGTTCCTGTGAGTTTCCAAAGGTTTATATTTATCATGAATTTCTGAGGTTTCACCAAAGTCACCTTCTGGTCTGAGGTTTGCTGAATGTTTCTTTGCAATGTTCCTTTTAGTTTCTAAGGCCTTGTATTTATCATGAATTTCTGAGGTCTCACCAAAGTCACCTTCAGGTCTGAGGTTTGCTGAATGTTTCTTTGCAATGTTCCTTTTAGTTTCCAAGGCCTTGTATTTATCATGAACCTCAGATTTCTCACCAAAATCTCCCTCGGGTCTGAGGTTTGCTGAATGTTTCTTTGCAATGTTCCTGTGAGTTTCCAATGGTTTATATTTATCATGAATTTCTGAGGTCTCGCCAAAGTCGCCTTCAGGTCTGAGGTTTGCTGAATGTTTCTTTGCAATGTTCCTTTTAGTTTCCAAGGCCTTGTATTTATCATGAACCTCAGATTTCTCACCAAAATCTCCCTCGGGTCTGAGGTTTGCTGAATGCTTCTTAGCAATGTTCCTGTGAGTTTCTAATGCCTTGTATTTATCATGAACCTCGGATTTCTCACCAAAATCTCCTTCAGGTCTGAGATTTGCAGAATGCTTTTTTGCAATTCTTCGATGAGTTTCCATGGGTCTAAATTTGTCTCGAATCTCTGATGTTTCACCAAATTGACCCTCAGGCTTTAAACTAGAACCATGTTTTTTTGCGATGATCCTTTGGGTCTCAAATTGTCGATAGCTATCTTTATTTTCTGATGTTTCTCCAAAATGTCCTTCTGGACGAATGCTTGCTTGATGTTTAGGAGCAATGTTACGGTGAGTATGAAGTTCTCGATACTGGTCATGAACTTCAGTTGTTTCCCCAAAATTTCCCTCAGGCTTCAAATTTGCCTCCATCTTCTTGATGTTTGGTCGTTTCGCTTGGAAATCTTTGTACTGATTTCGAGACTCTGAGACTTCACTAAATTTCCCTATCACCATGAGGTTTGTTTTCTGTCGCCAAATGACTGGTCTTTCTGCAGCAAACTCACGGTATTTGTCTTTAACTTCACTTTTTTCCCCAAAGATCCCGTCTGGCTTTAGGTTATCTGGGATCCGGTAGGAGTAGCGGTGTTGACCTCCAAAGATGTGGAACATTGAATTATTTACTTCGTCTCCGAAATTCTTTTCACCTCGCAGATTTGTGCCTGCTCTTCTTCTTTCAGGTCTAGAAGGGTCAGTTGGCTGATAACTATTTAATATTTCACTAAAGGCAGTAACTTTTCCTGTATATTTTAGGCTATTATTCATCTTATTCACCTGACGTCTTTGAGTTTTGTAGTCCTGGAACTGGTCCTGGATCTTAGCCTACTCACTAATGTTCCCTCAACTAGGAGAGATTGTCCTTGGGTTTATTTACTGTAGGAAGTTTATCTTTCAAATTTTTATATGTAAATTTACTCTTTGATATTCTATCAAACTTGCCATCTTGGAGTAAGGAGTTTTTTTTATGCACAAGGGTTGTTTTACATCTTGTCTCTGTTTTTTTCAGATACAGAGCTAGTTTGTCTTTTTATAGCAAATTATTACTTCTCTTTTCTTTGCAGTGCACTTTGTGACACTATATTCAGCAAATTCAAAACTGTATTCAGTTTTTTCTCAAAAATTTCCTTTGCTCAGAAAACTTTACTTCGTTATTTTATGGGCCTTTTGTTACCTCACCAAAATTCCCTTCTTTATAAACTTTTGTTTCTGTGTTCTCTTAAGAGACTGCCATCAGTTGTAATCTTGCCTCCTTGACAATAAATTACAGAGAATTGGATGGTGATACTTGTAGTGTGATACCTGTGGTGTTGGTACTTGTGGTGTTGATACCTGTGGTGTTGATATTTGTGGTGGTGATACTTGTGTTGGTACTTGTGGTGACAGTACTGTCTGTTAACCACACCAAAGTTTTCTTGAGGCTTTAAGTTGTGTGTACTTCTTTTGGTAGTGTACTTACTAGGAGCTTTTTATTGTACTCTTTGGCATATTCTGTATCATCTATAAAATCCCCCTCACTTGAAAGGTGTGACTCCTGTTTCTGAAACACAGGACGCCGGGTGTTTAACTTACGGTATTTGTCGTGGGTCTCTGTAACTTCACCAAATTGTCCTTCTTGTTGCAGATTATCTTTGTATTTTATCTCTCTGCGTTTTTGGGCTTCCTTTTTAGCAAACTCCTTGTCGTATTCCGTATCATTTAAGAAGTTTCCTTCGGTTGCTAGATTAGCTCCTTGATGATAGACTACAGGGCGTTGGGCGTTAAACTTACGATGTTTGTCTTGCTTTTCTGTCACTTCACCAAAGTTTCCTTCTTGTTTCAAAGTGTCACTGGTTTTCCATGGAATACGCTTCTTAGAGCCTTTTACTTGATACTGATTAACGTACTCGGTATCGTCTTCAAATTCACCCTCAACTGCTAGATTAGCTTCTTGCCTTTTCACTATAGGACGTTTTGTGTCAAACTTACGGTGCTTGTCTTTTGTTTCAGTTACCTCACCAAAATCTCCTTGCGCTTTCAGATTGTCAGTATTTCTTTTGGAGCTACGTTTATTCGGATCTTTGTTGTGGTACTGTTTGGCGTATTCCGTATCATCTAAAAAATCCCCCTCAGTTGAAAGATATGCCCCCTTTTTCTGAACTACTGGACGCTGGTTGTTGAATTTACGGTGTTTGTCGTGGGTCTCTGTCACCTCTCCGAAATTGCCTTCTTGCTGCAGATTATCTGTGTATTTTATCCCCTTACGTTTTTGAGCTGTCTTCTTAGCAAACTCCTTGTCATATTCTGTATCATTTGAAAAGTTTCCTTCGGTTGCTAGGTTAGCTCCTTGGTGATAAACTACAGGGCGCTGAGTGTTAAACTTGCGGTGTTTGTCCTGCGTTTCTGTCACTTCACCAAAGTTGCCTTCCTGTTTCAAATTGTCGCTGTTTTTTTTTGATATGCGCCTCTCCGAACCTTTTACTTGGTACTGATTAATGTACTCCGTATCGTCTTCAAAGTCTCCCTCATTTGATAGATTATCACCTTGTCTGTGGGCTACAGGACGTTTTGTCTTAAACTTGCGGTGTTTGTCATGCGTTTCTGTGACCTCATCGAGATCACCTTCTTGCTGCAGATTATCTGTGTATTTTATCCCCTTACGTTTTTGAGCGTTCTTCTTAGCAAACTCTTTGTCATATTCTGTATCATTTGAAAAGTTTCCTTCAGTTGCTAGGTTAGCTCCTTGGTGATAAACTACAGGGCGCTGGGTGTTAAACTTGCGGTGTTTATCATGAGTTTCTGTGACCTCATCGAGATCACCTTCTTGCTGCAGATTATCTGTGTATTTTATCCCCTTACGTTTTTGAGCGTTCTTCTTAGCAAACTCTTTGTCATATTCTGTATCATTTGTGAAGTTTCCTTCAGTTGCTAGGTTAGCTCCTTGGTGATAAACTACAGGGCGCTGAGTGTTAAACTTGCGGTGTTTATCATGAGTTTCTGTGACCTCGTCGAGATCACCTTCTTGCTGCAGATTATCTGTGTATTTTATCCCCTTACGTTTTTGAGCGTTCTTCTTAGCAAACTCCTTGTCATATTCTGTATCATTTGTGAAGTTTCCTTCGGTTGCTAGGTTAGCTCCTTGGTGATAAACTACAGGGCGTTGGGTGTTAAACTTGCGGTGTTTGTCTTGTTTTTCTGTCACTTCACCAAAGTTTCCCTCTTGTTTCAAATTATCATTGGTTTTCTTTGAGATACGCTTCTCGGAACCTTTCCCATAATATTGATCAACGTACTCTGTATCATCTTCAAATTCTCCCTCAGTTAAGAGATTAGCGCCTTGCCTCTTCGCTACAGGACGTTTAGCTTCAAACTTGCGGTGCTTGTCCTGTGTTTCTGTCACCTCACCAAAGTCGCCTTTAGGTTTTAGGCTGTCTGTTTTCCTTTTGGTAGTGCGTTTAGTGGCGTCTTTCTGGTAGAACTCTTTGTCATACTCTGTGTCTGTGGCAAATTTACCCTCTGTAGAAAGATTAGCTCCTTGGTGTTGAACCACTGGTCTTTGGGCAGCAAACTCACGGTGTCTGTCGTGAGTCTCTGTAATCTCACCAAACTCTCCTTCTTGCTTAAGATTATCTCCTGCTCTTTTCCATCTTGTTAGCCTATCTGAGTCTTTCTTGTAGTATTCTGCTCCGTATTCAGTATCTTCATCAAAGTTTCCTTCAGCGTTGAGGTTTGCTCCTTGCCTCTGCACTACTGGCCGCTGGTATTCAAATTGACGGTGCTGATCATGAGTTTCTGTAAGCTCACCAAAGTCTCCCTCAGGGGCAAGGTTCGAACCTTGTTTATATACAACTGGGCGGTAGGTGGCATATGTTTGGTACTTATCCTGATGTTCTGTAGACCCATCTAGAGTGCCATCGGCACCAAGATTGTCCTTCTTACGTCCAACCTGAAACATCATAGTTACATTATATATATATATATATATATATATATATATATATATATATATATATATATATATATATATATATATATATATATATATATATATATATATATATATATATATGTATATATATATATATATATATATATATATATATATATATATATATATATATATATATATATATATATATATATATATATATATATAAACATAGAAAAGAGTAAGGTGATGAGGGTATCAAATGATTTAGATAAAGAAAAATTGGATATCAAATTGGGGAGGAGGAGTATGGAAGAAGTGAATGTTTTCAGATACTTGGGAGTTGACGTGTCGGCGGATGGATTTATGAAGGATGAGGTTAATCATAGAATTGATGAAGGAAAAAAGGTGAGTGGTGCATTGAGGTATATGTGTAGTCAAAAAACGTTATTTATGGAGGCAAAGAAGGGAATGTATGAAAGTATAGTAGTACCAACACTCTTATATGGATGTGAAGCTTGGGTGGTAAATGCAGCAGCGAGGAGACGGTTGGAGATGTCCTGTCTAAGGGCAATGTGTGGTGCAAATATTATGCAGAAAATTCGTAGTGTGGAAATTAGGAGAAGGTGTGGAGTTAATAAAAGCATTAGTCAGAGGGCAGAAGAGGGGTTGTTGAGGTGGTTTGGTCATTTAGAGAGAATGGATCAAAGTAGAATGACATGGAAAGCATATAAATCTATAGGGGAAGGAAAGAGGGGTAGGGGTCGTCCTCGAAAGGGTTGGAAAGAGGGGGTAAAGGAGGTTTTGTGGGCGAGGGGCTTGGACTTCCAGCAAGCGTGCATGAGCGTGTTAGATAGGAGTGTATGGAGACGAATGATACTTGGGACCTGACGATCTGTTGGAGTGTGAGCAGGGTAATATTTAGTGAAGGGATTCAGGGAAACCGGTTATTTTCATATAGTCGGACTTGAGTCCTGGAAATGGGAAGTACAATGCCTGCACTTTAAAGGAGGGGTTTGGGATATTGGCAGTTTGGAGGGATATGTTGTGTATCTTTATACGTATATGCTTCTAAACTGTTGTATTCTGAGCACCTCTGCAAAAGCAGTGATAATGTGTGAGTGTGGTGAAAGTGTTGAATGATGATGAAAGTATTTTCTTTTTGGGGATTTTCTTTCTTTTTTGGGTCACCCTGCCTCGGTGGGAGACGACCGACTTGTTGAAAAAAAAAAAAAAATACACACATATATATATATATATATATATATATATATATATATATATATATATATATATATATATATATATATATATATATATATATATATATATATATATATATACGTACATATATATATATATATATATATATATATATATATATATATATATATATATATATATATATATATATATATATATATATATATATATATATATATATTGTGAAAATATTAAAATAACGAAGTTATTTTTAATGTTTACAATACGTGTATGCCAACTACAATAAAAAAAGAATTAACTTCATACAGACACCGAAGTACATGAGAGTAATAAAATAAGAAAACATGCCCAGGGTAGACAATAAGAAATAGATTAGATTTTGTTCAGATTTTTAACCCGGAAGGAAGGTTAATCACTCGGAATAATTCAATAAAGTCATTCTGTCTCATTTCCATTGGGTTCCTCTAATCTTGTTTGTCAGGATGCGACCCACACCAGTCGGCTAACACCCAGGTACCTATTTAATACTAGAGGAACAGGGGGAGCAGGTGTAAGGAAATATGCCAACATTTCCGCCTGTGCCGTTATTGAACCACAGACACTCAGTATGTCAATAAAGTGCCCTACCAACCGAACCATGGGACTCACACCTATTTCATTGTCAACATTCCTACTGCTGCCTAATATATAACTCTAAATTTCTCAAATCCAATCTATTTTATACCTTTGATTGCAATCTTACGTTATTGGCACTTAATGGGAGATCTTAAGTCTCAGAACGTAATTTTATATTCGAAGTGGGAGATTTGGCTACTTTAGAGAGAGTTTCTTTATAACATTCCTCTGTTCACATATTTAACGGCAGTTTATAAAAGTACATTACTGTTAAAACAACCAATGTGCTCCGTAAATATTTACAACAACTACAATTATAATTAGAGCAAGTGAAGTGATGAATCATATTAGAACGTATCTAAAGTGACTACCACCAGTTAGAGGAATTACGTATATAAACTTTAATATGTGGATAACTTACTTATGATGAATGACATACATGTTCAACACTTCGGTATCTTTATTGGCTAGACGTTACGTCTGATTGCTCAACCACTAGTTATGAGTGACAAGATTTGGATTTGAGGACCTGCCTATAATGGGCCAGTAGGCTTGCTGCTTTGCCCCTCAATTTCTATGGTCTTACTGATACTAGTGGGCCCCGCCTCCTGTGATACCCTCCACACTTCTGCATCTCGCTGGCTCTGGTATGAAAGGCTGCATTCTCATGCTTAAGCTTCACAATGATTGAAGCTATGGAGCTGAACACTTAGCAAGGCTACAAAAGACTAGCAGTGCTTCCAAAATCTAAAACGTTTAACGGATTTCTGTTTCACACTTCTATGATGGGATGGGAATGTTTTTACCACACTCCGGGCACATAATATGAGGAAACTTACACATATGTTTGTGGTGTGGTCGGTAACGTTCCCATAAACAGCCTCACACTTATACCTTACCTTAGTTCTGTAGTTGTTATCGTAGCCCTTGTATGCTGACCTGACTTCGGTAGTCCCATCAAATTCGCCTTCTGGCCCGAGGTTTGATCCCTGTTTGTAGACTACCGGTCGTGTGTATGTGAAGATAGGGTTATAATCCAAATATCCCCCAGACGGATCGTTGTCGGGGTCGTAGTCTTGGTCATTGGGGTTGTAGCCTAGGTAGTTTGGATCGTAGCCTTGGTAGTTAGGGTCGTAGTCTTGGTAGGTGGGGTTGTTGCCCAGGTTATTGGGCTCGAAGCCCTGGTAGAAGTCTTCGTATGGAGTGTCGTAGGCAGTGTCCCTGTCGACGAAAGTGAGGGACTTATTATCACAATCAAAGGGCAACACCAAACCCGTAGGGGTCATACAGAGTATGTGACATGGGAAGCCACTGATACCTTCTTCCTTGCCTCAGATAATTTCCCCTCTTATATGTTGCTGTCTTGCAACACCGCACAGCTCCTGACGACGCTGTAGAGTGCAAAAGACCTAGAGCTAAAAATTTCCATATCCCATGTGGCTTGTTCTGCATTGTTACAATTTGTATTGCACATATATATATATATATATATATATATATATATATATATATATATATATATATATATATATATATATATATAGACCTAGGTCAGACCTAGGTAATAGGTTGGTAGACAGCAACCACCCAGGGAGGTACTACCGTTCTTCCAAGTGAGTGTGAAAAGAAAACCTGTAATTGTTTTACATGATGGTAAGATTGCTGGTATCTTTTTTCTGTCTCATAAACACGCGGGAAAACAGGTCTATCTTGGTACTTCTACTGACACTTAGGTCACACTACACACACACACACACACACACACACACACACACACACACAGGTGCTATGTGTACCCCTAACAACAATATTCAACACATCCATCGAAACAGGGCGACTACCTGAGGTATGGAAGACAGCAAATGTAGTCCCAATTTTTAAAAAAGGAGACAGACAAGAAGCACTAAACTACAGACCAGTGTCACTGACGTGTATAGTATGCAAGGTTAGGGAGAAGATTATCAGGAGAAGAACGGTGGAACACCTAGAAAGGAATAAGCTTATCAAGAAGAGCCAACATCGTTTCAGGGACGGGAAATCCTGTGTCACAAACCTACTTGAGTTCTATGACAAGGTGACAGCAGTAAGATAGAAGTAAGCGCAAAAACTGGAGGACCAGGCAGGGATAACAGGGAAGGCACTACAATGGATCAAGGAATACCTGTCAGGAAGACAGTAGCGAGTCATGGTACGTGGCGAGGTGTTAGAGTGGGCGCTTGTGACGAGCGGGGTTCCACAGGGATCAGTCCTAGGACTGGTGCTGTTTCTGGTATTTGTGAACGACATGACTGAAGGAATAGACTCCGAAGTGTCCCTGTTTGCAGATGATGTCAAGTTGATGAGAAGAATTCAATTAGACGAGGACCAGGCAGAACTAGAGATGGATCTGGACAGGCTGCTGACTTGGTCCAGAAACTGGCTTCTGGAGTTCAACCCCACCAAGTACAAAGTCATGAAGATTGAGGAAGGGCAAAGAAGACCACAGACGGAGTACAGTCTAGGGGGCCAGAGACTACAAACCTCACTCAAGAAAAAAGATCTTGGGGTGAGTATAACACCAGGCGCGTCTCCTGAGGCGCACATCAACCAAATCACTGCTGCAGCATATGGGCGCCTAACAAACAGCGTTCCGACCCTGTACACTGTGTACGTTAGGCCCCTATTGGGGTATGCGGCACCAGTCTGGAACCCACACCTAGCCAAGCATGTAAAGAAACTAAAAGTGCAAAGGTTTGCAACAAGATTAGTCCCAGAGCTAAGGGGTATGTCCTACGAGGAGAGGTTAAGGGAAATCAATCTGATTACACTGGAGGACAGGAGAGATAGGGGGTACATGATAACGACATATAAAATGCTGAAAGGAATTGACAAGGTGGACAGAGAGAGAATGTTCCAGAGATGGGACACAGCAACAAGGGAACACAGTTGGAAGTTGAAGACTCAGATGAATCACAGGGATGTTAGGAAGTATTTCTTCAGTCACAGAGTTGTCAGGAAGTGGAATAGTTTGGGAAGTGATGTAGTGGAGGCAGGATCCATTCATAGCTTTAAGAAGAGGTATGATATAGCTCATGCAGCAGGGAGAGTGACCCAGTAGTGGCCTGTGAACAGGCGGGGCCAGGAGCTGTGACTCAACCCCTGCAACCACAACTAGATGAGTACTATATATATATATATATATATATATATATATATATATATATATATATATATATATATATATATATATATATATATATATATATATATATATATATATATATATATATATATATATATATATATATATATATATATATATATATATATATATATATATATATATATATATATATATATATATATATATATATATATATTATATATATATATATATATATATATATATATATATATAATATATATTTATATTATATAAGAGAGTGGTGAAGCAATGTAAAAAGAGAGCAAATGAGAGAGTGGGTGAGATGTTATCAGCAAATTTTGTTGAAAATAAGAAAAAGTTTTGGAGTGAGATTAACAAGTTAAGGAAGCCTAGAGAACAAATGGATTTGTCAGTTAAAAATAGGAGAGGAGAGTTATTAAATGGAGAGTTAGAGGTATTGGGAAGATGGAGGGAATATTTTGAGGAATTGTTAAATGTTGATGAAGATAGGGAAGCTGTGATTTCGTGTATAGGGCAAGGAGGAATAACATCTTGTAGGAGTGAGGAAGAGCCAGTTGTGAGTGTGGGGGAAGTTCGTGAGGCAGTAGGTAAAATGAAAGGGGGTAAGGCAGCCGGGATTGATGGGATAAAGATAGAAATGTTAAAAGCAGGTGGGGATATAGTTTTGGAGTGGTTGGTGCAATTATTTAATAAATGTATGGAAGAGGGTAAGGTACCTAGGGATTGGCAGAGAGCATGCATAGTTCTTTTGTATAAAGGCAAAGGGGACAAAAGAGAGTGCAAAAATTATAGGGGGATAAGTCTGTTGAGTATACCTGGTAAAGTGTATGGTAGAGTTATTATTGAAAGAATTAAGAGTAAGACTGAGAATAGGATAGCAGATGAACAAGGAGGCTTTAGGAAAGGTAGGGGGTGTGTGGACCAGGTGTTTACAGTGAAACATATAAGTGAACAGTATTTAGATAAGGCTAAAGAGGTCTTTGTGGCATTTATGGATTTGGAAAAGGCGTATGACAGGGTAGATAGGGGGGCAATGTGGCAGATGTTGCAGGTGTATGGTGTAGGAGGTAGGTTACTGAAAGCAGTGAAGAGTTTTTACGAGGATAGTGAGGCTCAAGTTAGAGTATGTAGGAAAGAGGGAAATTATTTCCCAGTAAAAGTAGGCCTTAGACAAGGATGTGTGATGTCACCGTGGTTGTTTAATGTATTTATAGATGGGGTTGTAAGAGAAGTAAATGCGAGGGTCTTGGCAAGAGGCGTGGAGTTAAAAGATAAAGAATCACACATAAAGTGGGAGTTGTCACAGTTGCTCTTTGCTGATGACACTGTGCTCTTGGGAGATTCTGAAGAGAAGCTGCAGAGATTGGTGGATGAATTTGGTAGGGTGTGCAAAAGAAGAAAATTAAAAGTGAATACAGGAAAGAGTAAGGTAATGAGGATAACAAAAACATTAGGTGATGAAAGATTGGATATCAGATTGGAGGGAGAGAGTATGGAGGAGGTGAATGTATTCAGATATTTGGGAGTGGACGTGTCAGCGGGTGGGTCTAGGAAAGATGAGGTGAATCATAGAATTGATGAGGGGAAAAGGGTGAGTGGTGCACTTAGGAGTCTGTGGAGACAAAGAACTTTGTCCTTGGAGGCAAAGAGGGGAATGTATGAGAGTATAGTTTTACCAACGCTCTTATATGGGTGTGAAGCATGGGTGATGAATGTTGCAGCGAGGAGAAGGCTGGAGGCAGTGGAGATGTCATGTCTGAGGGCAATGTGTGGTGTGAATATAATGCAGAGAATTCGTAGTTTGGAAGTTAGGAGGAGGTGCGGGATTACCAAAACTGTTGTCCAGAGGGCTAAGGAAGGATTGTTGAGGTGGTTCGGACATGTAGAGAGAATGGAGCGAAACAGAGTGACTTCAAGAGTGTATCAGTCTGTAGTGGAAGGAAGGCAGGGTAGGGGTCGGCCTAGGAAAGGTTGGAGGGAGGGGGTAAAGGAGGTTTTGTGTGCGAGGGGCTTGGACTTCCAGCAGGCATGCGTGAGCGTGTTTGATAGGAGTGAATGGAGACAAATGGTTTTTAATACTTGACGTGCTGTTGGAGTGTGAGCAAAGTAACATTTATGAAGGGGTTCAGGGAAACCGGCAGGCCGGACTTGAGTCCTGGAGATGGGAAGTACAGTGCCTGCACTCTGAAGGAGGGGTGTTAATGTTGCAGTTTAAAAACTGTAGTGTAAAGCACCCTTCTGGCAAGACAGTGATGGAGTGAATGATGGTGAAAGTTTTTCTTTTTCGGGCCACCCTGCCTTGGTGGGAATCGGCCAGTGTGATAATATTTATATATATATATATATATATATATATATATATATATATATATATATATATATATATATATATATATATATATATATATATAATATATATATATATAAAATATATATATATATATATATATATATATATATATATATATATATATATATATATATATATATATATATATATATATATATATATATATATATATATATATATATATATATATATATATATATATGCAATCGCTAACAAACGATACAAGATGGGGGGAGATGAATGATAGCTCTAGGCCTTTGACGCTACAATCGGCACATTATCATGGGCTTGCAGTTGCAGAAATGAGTAGGAAGTTCAAGCAGATTAGTTACCGGGGGGAAGGGGATTGGGACGGGATTGGACATTTATTGCGCCGTTATTTTTATATCTTGTTCAACTTCGGTTCTGATTCCCCTCGACTACAACAGTGGAGAAGAGGATTACGAGATGCTAGACCAAGTATGTGGCAGGGAATGGCTTGATTAAGGTCAAGCAGATGTCTCAGCTAGGAGGTTGGTGGACGAACAGAGTTATTGCTAATGAAAATTGTTTTTGAAAACGGACAATTTGAAGAATAAGACACTTGTGTGACATTTGGAATCTTTTCTGAGGAAACGTTTCACCAGTCAGTGGCTTCTCCTCTACATTGGCCTGAAGAAGCCACTGGCTGGCGAAATATTTCCTCAGATATTCCCAAATGTTTCCCAAATATTCCCAAATGTTGTACAAATGTCTCATTTTTCAGTTATTGCTGCTTGAGACGGTTTTGCAATTCGGCGTGATGGCGTCTCCTCAGGTGAGGATAATACCTCAACGATCTCTTTGGAGCTTTGGCTGAGTTTTCGGGAAGATATTTTCGCTCATATTTTGATTACAGAACAAGAAAAGAAGAAAAATATCTTGCTGGTGTCACTTGACTCCGAAACATTCAGTGTGTCGGATGATTTATATGCACCAGATTTACCTCAACAAGGAGTATGATGACCTGGTAGGCTCATTAAATGGTCATTACACTGTGAAGACACGTATCGCCACAATCTCTTGGCTTTTCAACAAAGAAAGAAGACAGGAAGAAGTGTCTTTGTATGGATTGTATACAGCGTTGAAGGTTTTGGCAAAACCACTGATTTTGGGACCTAGTTAGAGACTAGCTATTCACGGCTGTGGAGTGTGAAGTATATTTTTCTAACTCAGCGGCATAGAATCTAAACTTGAAGGTTTGTCATCGCCAAAGATTTTTGGAAGGATCTTGAACCTGGAAAAAATGTCTGAAAAACAACAGGTTCAGGAATTTAGAGCAGTGAATACAGGAAAAAAAAGTGTACATATAGGCTCACACGTAATGTGAATTTTTGTAATAAGAAGGTTAGTTAATTTAATATCTTTATTATGCACCCCATACCCATCCTGTGGGCGGTAGTCAAAAGATTACAAAGGTACATAATGGGTCCAGGGACTGGATCCCAAAGTTAATAAGAAGGGACTTGTGAAAATAGCGTGTGGAGAGACATCAAAATTATTTCGTAGTTCTAACAATAATGTTTTTGAGGTTAGTGATGAGAGAAAGAGGTCACTGGAAGAAAACAACAATGAAACAGGTTCACTAAGAAAATCTGTTCTGTAATGCTTACGAGTTGTTGGGGTATGTTGGGTAGTTGTAGGGGTAGTTGGGACTGTAGTCGTTGTAGTTGTCCTGGATGTGGTCCACCAGGGGAGTGAGAATGGGTGCCCTGGAGGAGCGAGCGTTCGTCCCGTCACCGTAGCGACTGTCAACACAAGAGTTAGTTTAGTAGTGTATCAACATGTACAATAGAATATAGTTGCAATTTGCAACCATATTCTATTGTATATAATTATTATATGGTGGGAACACTCGCAGTGTAAATACATATGATAGTTACATGGAAATAACATCGCGAGGTGTTGCTGCAATTCTATATAATAGTTACGTTGTGGGAACAAAAGCTGTGTTTTCTCTGTCAACAATGGTTTGATACACGAAGAAATGAAATAAACTGGATTTCTTCTCTTTAACACGTGATCTTCCGTTATAAAAACAAAATATGGGTTTCCTTTCGTCTTTCAAAGTAGCTTCAGGGCTCCTCCCGCGGACAGATAATCGTAAAATAATCGTAAACTGCACCAATAAAACTCCGGGAAAAACATGGCGGCTGTCCCTCACTGCCACAACACTTCTTCGCACAAAAAAATTACAGAACGAGTTGTAGATAATTCAGATATGAACGCAGTTATGTGTACAAGAAACAAAATGCAGTTTATGGCATTTAATGAGAAAACTTTCGTCCACCAGAGATTGATAAAGTCTGTGGTGGGCGAAACCTCGTCTCAGTAAATGCAGTAAACTGTATAAGATAAGATAAGATTTCGTTCGGATTTTTAACCCCGGAGGGTTAGCCACCCAGGATAACCCAAGAAAGTCAGTGCGTCATCGAGGACTGTCTAACTTATTTCCATTGGGGTCCTTAATCTTGTCCCCCAGGATGCGACCCACACCAGTCGACTAACACCCAGGTACCTATTTGCTGCTAGGTGAACAGGACAACAGGTGTAAGGAAACGTGTCGAATGTTTCCACCCGCCGGGAATCGAACCCGGGCCCTCCGTGTGTGAAGCGGGAGCTTTAGCCACCAGGCCACCGGGCCTGGGTAACTTTGCTCCAGTTACTGTTTTTGTGCCTTTAACATCTAAGAGAAAAACTCTTAGAAATGACTGCGTTATGAAAAGCCTCGTAGTAAACATTCTGATAATTATTTCTACATTTTTAACCGGGGTTTGTTGGCCAGAGGGGGTTGTTCATTGTTATTTTCTTACAAGTGAGTCGAGTCTAGAAGGACTGGGTCTGAAAAACAACTGTTTATAACACGGTCTTTATAAATTAACTTCTATGTTACTTATCATGTGTCATGAACACACAGGGATAAAACGTACATAACTGAACGTTTTAGCGATAAATTACCTGAGGCATGGAAGACTGGACAGCTGGTCACCGACACACACCGTTATCACCAGTCATTTAAGAACTGAGACCTGACTGGTGCTCCAGTCTTCCTGTCTCGTTGACGTTGATTTTCCGCTAAGCAACGATGTTGTTTTATTGTGTTAGTGGGTCATAGTGGCTACCACTTGGTCACACAATATTGATTTCATTACGTAATCAGTATTTGTGACCGGGTAAGAACGCTTAAGTGAATTTACACTGACAGGTATTCATCTCGTGGTGTATGTACGTATATACACCAAGATGTGTATATCTGTGGATATACAAAGAGAGATGTTTATCTTTTTATATACACGAAGAGGGGTGTATCTATATACTTATACACCGAGAGGTGCGTATTTCTCAGTGTATACCAAAAATGTGTATCTCCAGGCATATATACACCGAGAGGTGTCACCCAGTGTATATATTCTGAAAGGTATATATTATAAGAAAGGGTAGCTCTAATTTCTTGGATCGAGAACCCTTCAGTAGCATCTACTAATAGACTCCTGGTTTATGTGCTGCCAGCAGTAACAGTCTGGTTGATCAGACCCTGATCCACCACGAGGCCTCGTCTCAGACCGGGCCGCGGGGGCGTTGTCCCCCGAAACCCCCTCCAAGTATACTCTCCAGGTATACCCTCCCACCCCTCCTTTGAAATGGCTAATTACACCGCAACAGAGGCATATGACAGGGAGGGAAACAATCACGGCGTAGAAAATGCTCAGGGGACTCGACTCAATAAAGAGGGTAAATGTTATTTGAGATGCTATAAAATGAGGCAGAGGGCATGGCAGATCAAGATGAAAGCGAGGGTAAGAGTGATTGCTTTCGTCTCAAAAGCCAATGAATCTGGCCGTCAGTGGTTATGAGGGTGGGCCAGGAGCTATGACTCTCCTTTAAAAAAAAAAATCACCTGTGTGAGTACTCACGCAGCTTTAGAAATACGAGGCTGGAAATTAGCGAAAACAGCCATAATAGATCATGTGTGTGAATCAGACGTAGAGATTCAGGCCGTCCTTCCGAAAATATTACTTAGAGAATACACGTACAGCTTCATGAATGAGTGTGATAGAGCTTACAAGTCTGGGAATTAAAAAAAAATCATGTCATAAATACTTGGTAAGTTGTACCAGGAGCAGAGACTCGTCCCCCGCAAGCAATACTAGTTGCCAACACATTAAAGAAGACATAACGTCACGAACATAACTAGTCAGGTGACACTAAAAGGTAATTGCAAACAGTCACACACACATAAACAAGAATAAAAACATGATATACACACAACTCCGAAATAATGAAGTGGTCAGGTTGACAAACATGATGCGTGGTGTTAATGTTACCTGTGTTACCCGAGACACAACCATGACTGAGATATAGCACTACCGTTTTTATTTTTAATTTGCTTGTATTTGGTTAAATGTGTTTATATATTTGCTTATGTAATCTATCTTACCCTAACCTAAAATATAATAACGCTATTATTTTTCTGCACACAGGGAGCTTTCTGAATCTGACTCTGAGAATAATGTAAAGGAACTATCGGTGTAGAATGAAGACAAGTGGACGGCGAACACTCGACGTCTTGTCTGGGGGTAATAGTGCCACTGACAGGTTATACCGAGCCTTACGGCTACGCTAGCAGATGCCTTTATAAATGATTCATGCTGCGTGCATCCTCCTAGGTGCTAGCGGAGGCTCCGGTATACACCGGTGACCTACATAGTGATGTGTACACCCACGATCACGAACTGTCTCTTGCGTGTTTCTAGTTATGGCTCACGTGAGACTTTGCTTCTGTGGACAAAGAAGAGGAGCTTTATGCCATCGTCTCCAGACTACGAAGAAGCATAAGAATTTGGTATAAAGCTGCCCAGTTATACTCTAGGAACAACCAAACAATCTCTTGAATAATGGAAAAATAAGTATGATGCATTATATCACTGTAAAAATACTTAATAAAGCTGAATGAAAAAGATCCCAGAACTAAAGCAATTCGAATGCAAGGATGACTGAAGGCTTCAGAACAGACATCTCTTGACGTGAGGCATGTCTTCAGTGTCAAGATGTTTACTATAACACATAAGTACAGTGTGGTAAGGTTATTCTCTAAGGACCGAGGACGACGCCAGGTCATACTCTACGAGGTGACCCTCTACCCTTCTTCTACCGCTATTGACACGTTGAATCCATTATTACGATTGTCACTGGTACTCTAACCTTATGTTCGTCACTGGCAGGATTAGTTTCTCTGCAAGACCGGTGAGTGTGAGATATTATTATGTTTACATATATTTCGTCATTAGTCTTTTGTATATATATATATATATATATATATATATATATATATATATATATATATATATATATATATATATATATATATATATATATATATATATATATATCCTCATTTATTCTCTCTGTTGACGAGCCTTTTGCGCTATTCCTTTCATGCCTAACTTCTTTATCTGCGTTCCACTCTACACTCTCTCTCTCTCTCTCTCTCTCTCTCTCTCTCTCTCTCTCTCTCTCTCTCTCTCTCTCTCTCTAGCTCTCTCTTTCTCTCCAGCTAAGCCAGTAGTAATACCCGGATCTCGTGTACTATTACAATATACAGCTGAGATAATCGGTGTTGCATGTTTGGTGGTAAAAAGACCATAACAGCGAGGCGGAGGTGGGAGGGAGGAAGAGAGAGAGAGAGAGAGAGAGAGAGAGAGAGAGAGAGAGAGAGAGAGAGAGAGAGAGAAACAGACAGAGAGACAGTCAGACAGAGGAGAGGAGAGTTGGTGATTTGTTTGTGGAGTTGTAAACAATACATCAGATAAAACTACATTACATAATGACCAGTTCAAAACTGAGGAAATTCTAACACTCTCATTACCATAACTAGTGTTTGCACCAAGACTCGTGGATGCGACTACATAAGACAGTAACACACTGACACTAACAAGAGAGTCGGACATGTCTGTGTAATACATTACGATTTTGAGAGAAAATGAACAGTGTTAACAGTAGTTAAGTAGTGGGAACTACCCTGCCAGGCACGCTGATTGGTGGGTTTCAGAGGTTAGCAATTAGGTAATATATGCCGGAATCTCCCTTGATATATTAAATAGAAGAAATTTGGTTATACTCACAGGACGTATACACCGTGAGGTGTTGTTTCTCAGTATATTTGAGAGTTTACCTTTATTCCTTCTTAAAGTATTTATATATTAATGACTGGTAATGAAGGGGTTACATGCAGGCTTAACGATCCATGTGTAGTTGATAGGCTTTCAGGCCCATTAACTAAGCTGGGCATGTCTTACCAGTATACAGAGAGGAGGAGACACGTTCACACTTCAGAGCAACATACAGTGGACAAATGTGAGGAAATTGAGTTGTTGCTGCAACCGTGACACCTTTGACAAACAGTGCCTAGTAGACTACTAGTGCAGCCTATTGAAAATGTAAGTTAAGCAAAAAAAAGTTTCGAATTCAGTCTCTTGACTTCAATCTGCTGACTTCTGTCTCCTGTCTTGAGTTTACTGACTTAATCCATCTACTGCAGTCTATCCCTAAGAAGGTCACTAGAATCCCTCCCTACCAAGGTCACTCCATTCCTTACCAAGGTCATTCCAATCCTTACCAAGGTCATTCCAATCCTTACCAAGGTCACACCAGTTCCCCCTTGCCAAGGTCACTACTTTCTTTGACAAGGTAACTACACCCCCTACCAAGGTCGCAGTACATAGTCAAGAGAGAGACTAATACAACCTCGCTCGCTGTTACATTAACATAATTACAAATAACTGAGACATAACGTAACAGAAATGACTAAGTTACACACGACAATAAAGGATAATTTATTTATTTTGAATAATGCTAGACCTCGTATGCATAGCAGGTCGGTAATGATGCAGTAACTGTATGTAATTAATATAACTGTTGGTCATTTACAATCATTAGTGAAAATATAGTGACCTAAATTATGTTATTGTCTATTCCTAATGTTATTAATATTAAAAATAAAATATTAATGCTAATATAATTAAAACAATATTACCGTATCCTTGGTATTTTTTTTGTTCTTGTAATGTGAACAAAATATCTTCATTAGTGTGTGCTCAACTATTTGTAGTTACGGCGCTGAATGGCCCGTGTAGGTTTAGCCCTTCTTTTTTATTATATTTGTGGTTGCATGGGTCGAGTTACAGCTCCTGGCCCCGCCTCTTCACTGATCGCTACTAGGTCCTCTCCTTACTTCATGAGCTTTATCATACCTCGTCTTAAAACTATGTATGGCTCCCGCCTCCACTACGTCACTTGCCAGACTATTCCACTTCCTGACAACTCTATGACTAAAGAAATACTTCCTAACATCTCTTTGACTCATCTGAGTCTTCAGCTTCCAATAGTGACCCCTTGTTTCTGTGTCCTATCTCTGGAACATCCTGTCTCTGTTCACCTTGTCAATTCTTCGCAGTATTTTGTATGTCGTTATCATGTCTTCCCTGACCCTCCTGTCCTCCAGTGTCGTTAGGCTGATTTCCCTTAACCTTTCTTCATAGGACATTCACCTTAGCTCTGGAACTAGTCTTGTTGCAAACCTTTGTACTTTCTTTAATTTCTTGACGGGCTTGACCAGATTTGGGTTCCAAACTGGTGCTGCATACTCCAGTATGGGCCTGACGTTTACGGTGTACTGAGTCGTGTGTGTGTGTGTGTGTGTGTGTGTGTGTGTGTGTGTGTGTGTGTGTGTGTTCACCTAGTTGTGGTTGCACGGGTCGATTTACAGCTCCTGCCCCCGTCTCTTCACTGGCCGCTACTCGGTCACTCTTCCCGCTCCATGAGCATTATCATACTTCTTAAAGCTATGTATGGATCCTGCCTCCACCACATCACTTCCCAGACTATTCTACTTCCTGACAACTCTGTGACTGAAGAAATACTTCCTAAAAACCCTGTGATTCATCTGAGTCTTAATCTTCCCACTGTGACCCCTTGTTGCTGTGCCCCATCTCTGGAACATCCTGTCTCTATCCACCTTGTCGATTCCTCTCATTATTTTATGTGTTATCATATCTTCCCTATTTCTCCTGTCTTCCTGTGTCGTCAAGTCGATTTCCTTTAACACCTCCTCGTAGGACATACCCCTTAGCTCCGGGACTAGTCTTGTTGCAAACTTTTGCACTTTCTCCAGTTTCCTTACATGCTTGGCTAGGTGAGCGCTCCAAACAGGCACTGCATGCTCCAATATGGGCCTAACGTACACAGTGTACAGGGTCCTGAATGACTCCTTATTAAGATGTCGGAATGCTGTTCTTAGGTTTGCCAGGCGCCCGTATGCTGCAGCAGTTATTTGGGTGATGTGCGCCTCAGGAGATGTGCCCGGTGTTATACTCACCCCAGGTTTCTTTTCCTTGAGTGAGTTTTGTAGGCTATGGCCCCCTAGACTGTACTCCGTCTGTGGTCTTCTTTGCCCTTCCTCAATCTTCATGACTTTGTGCTTGGTGGGGTTGAACTCCAGAAGCCAGTTTCTGGACCAAGCCAGCAGCCTGTCTAGATCCATCTCTAGTTCTTCCTGGTCCTCGTCCAATTGAATTCTTCTCATCAACTTCACATCATCTGCAAACAGGGACACTTCGGAGTCTATTCCTTCAGTCATGTCGTTCACAAATACCAGAAACAGCACCGGTCCTAGGACTGATCCCTGCGGCACCCCGCTCATTACAAGCACCCACTCTGACACCTCGCCACGTACCATGACTTGCTGTTGTCTTCCTGACAGGTATTCCCTGATCCATTGTAGTACCTTCCCTGTTATCCCTGCCTGGTCCTCTAGCTTTTGCACTAATCTCTTGTGTGGAACTGTTTCAAATGCCTTCTTACAGTCCAAAAAAATGCAGTCTACCCACCCCTCTCTCTTACTGCCGTCACCCTGTCATAGAACTCCAGTAGGTTTGTGACACAGGATTTCCCGTTCCTGAAACCGTGCTGTCTGTCGTTGATAAGCTCATTCCTTTCTAGGTGTTCTGTCACTCTTCTCCTCATAATCTTCTCCATAACCTTGCATACTATACACGTCAGCGACACTGGTCTGTGGTTTAATGCTTCGTCTCTGTCTGCCTTTTTAAAAACTGTGATTACATTTGCTATCTTCCACACTTCAGGTATTCGCCCTGTTTCGATAGATGTGTTGAAGATTGTAGTTAGTGGTACAGAAAGTGCCTCTACTCTCTCTCTCAGCAACCATGGAGAGATGTTATCCGGCCCCATCGCCTTTGAGTTATGTAGCTCGCTTAGTAGCCTCTTCACTTCTTCCTAGGATGTATGTATTGCGTCCAACACTTGATTGTATACCCCACCTCTCCGCCTTTCTGGAGGCCCTTCTGTCTCCTCTCTGAACACTTGTTTAAATCTCATGCCGAGCTCCTCACATACTTCGCTCTCATTTTTTTGGGACCTCCCCTCCTTCCTTCCTCAGCCTGATTACTTGGTCCTTGACTGTTGTTCTCCTCCTGATGTGGCTGTACAACAGCTTTGGGTCAGATTTGGCTTTCGCTGCTATGTCATTTTCTCGTAGTGTCTTAGGGCCTCCCTTCTTACCTGTGCATATTCATTTCTGGCTCTATGACTGCTCTCCTTATTCTCCTGGGTCCTTTGCCTTCAATACTTCTTCCATTCCCTATCACATGTGGTTTTGGCCTCCCTGCACCTTTGGGTGAACCAAGGGCTCATCCTGGCCTTTTTGTTATTCCTGTTACCATTGGGCACAAACCTCTCTTCAGCTTCCTTGCATATTGTTTTCATATATTCCATCATCTTGTTTACTGACTTACCTGCCAGTTCTCTGTCCCACTGAATCCCTTGCTGGAAGTTCTTCATGCCTGCCTAGTCCCCTTTCTTGTAGTTTGGTTTCATTCGTCCGGCCCTTCCTGCTTCCCCATTCACTTGTAAGTCTACTATGTATTCGAAGCTCAGAACCACATGATCACTGGCCCTAAGGGGCCTTTCATATGTGATGTCCTCAATATTTGCACTACTTAAGGTTAATACTAGGTCCAGTCTCGCTGGTTCATCCTGTCCTCTCTATCTGGTAGTGTTCCTTACGTGTTGGTACACAAGGCTTTCCAGTACCACCTCCATCATCTTAGCCCTCCACGTTTCTTGGCCCCCATGTGGTTCCAAGTTCTCCCAACCGGTTTCCTTGTGGTTAAAGTCACCCATGATCAGTAGGTTTACCCTGCTCGCATGAGCCCTTCTTGTCTGTGTGTGTGTGTGTGTGTGTGTGTGTGTGTGTGTGTGTGTGTGTGTGTGTGTGTGTGTGTGTGTGAGTACGAGAGTGTCAAGGTAACCTCTCAGGTCTTTTACGCTGTACAAAGATTTACGAGCTAGTACACTACTGCACTTCCCTCCCTCTCCCTCTCTCGACGTTCTAATTTACACGTCCTAATTATCGCTCCCTTTGCGGTACACTTATTACATTTCTCTCTCTCTCGCCTTCTCTATTTTTCGCAGTTCCAAGAAAAAGCAGTTCACACGAGGGTTCTGACTGGGGTGGTAGTTAGGTCAGGATCATATAATGGACTTTCCTTGTTTAAGCCTTTTATTTGCCAACCTTGGCGAAGGTCAATGTCTGAGATTTCAGTGGTTGTCAACTATGACTTCAATGAGTCTGATTTGTGACTTCAGTGAGTCTTGTCTATGACTTCAGTGGGTCTTCTCCGTTGCTTCAGTGTGTGTTGTCTGTTGCTTCACTGTGTGTTGTCTGTTGCTTCAGTGTGTGTTGTCTGTTGCTGCAGTGGGTGTTGTCTATTACTTCAGTGGGTGTTGTCTGTAGCTTCAGTAGGTGTTGTCTATAGCTTTAAAGAGTGTGGTCTTTGCAACTTGAGAAGGTCAAGTCTGTATTTTCAACTCTCCTTCCCTGTGTATCATCTCAAAGTAGCAGTCTGTAGATTGGCCTCATACTGGGAGGTGTGTCAGTGGTTAAGTACCGAACAAAGTGTATTTCTCGGTACATATACGCGGAGAATTTAGTTTAATCTCTGCTCTCTTGATATTAGTTAACAGGCGAGGCGCAGCCTTAGTGACTCGAATGTATCATTCCAGTGCCATTACAATTCTCGTTAATTTTATAGTAGTGAAATTAGGTTTGAAATGACACTACAGTCCTACAATCCCCATTATCCCACTGTCATTACAGTTCTCTTGCTTTTGCGGTAGTGATATAACATAGCTGGGCTGGTTTTGGTACAGGCGGTGGTAGTAGTAATAGTAATAGTTTTAGCAGCATTAGTAGTAATAGTAGTAGTAGTGATAGCAGTGGTAGGACTGCTACGACGGGGATCAGAACAACAAATCATTCGTTTACTCTTAGAGTTATTACCACACGAGTGGATCAGTCCCTTGTGGACGGAAACTCAAACTCAAGAGGATATGTGGATTTCGGTCTTAACCAGGGACTCTCTTCAATAGATAGAGTGGGTCTTGGAGACCATAATTTTCAGATTATTTTTACCTCGTGTTGGATTTTAAGTCCATCCGTGATTTACCTGCGCTCGTGTGTCTCATTTGGCAGGATAAGAGTGCCTTGGTTCCTTGTGTTTAAAACCTGTCGACTGCACCAGGGCCATTAAACCTATGTCACTTGCTCACCACCAGTCAAAGACTACTTTAACCCCTAATATGAGAATTAAAGTACATTTTCTGTTTATATACATTGAAATATACACACACCTCTCTGTGTACGTGTCCTTGATGTTTGTGGAATTGTACGACAGAGAGAGAGCACAAAATTTAAAGAAATTCCATATTTTATAAAGTTTTGATTATTATACATATATTTTTTTATTCGTTTTTGTTACTTCTGTAGATTTTATTAGACAAATTCTCACAAGGAAGGAAAATTGACTGTAATTCAATATCTGAAGGTTTGTGGAGACGATAGCTTATTTCTGTGTCAAAAATTAACTTTATTCTTACATTGGCTGTGTTTGTTATTCTCTCATTCACTGTATTTTTTATTCTTCCTCTTTTTGAGCAATTTATTTTTGTATTAATTTCTCTAAATTTCACGTTTTCTGCCTCGCTTTCTGTATCTTTTCCTCTCTTTTTTTTTTTTTTTTTTTTTTTTTTTTACACAGGGTTTGACAAGGTTAAGGATCCCTAGCTTTATTGACAGCTATTTACAGATTAAGGATTCCTAACTTTATTGGCAAGCTAAGAGCTGTTACCTACATCAGCTCATTTGAAAGCATTTTTATTGTTATGAGACATACAAGTAGGAAACAGGATGAAGTTGGAGCCATCTGTGGGCCAGCATTTTCATTTGATCAACTGACTTTATCTCGTTGACATCATTATGCTGTACGAATGTGTTCCATACTCGAGTCATCCTGGGTATGTATGATCTCAGATGGAGTGATGTTCTGGAGAAGGGTACAGCCAGAGTGAAGTTGCTGCTTTCTGCCCGTCTTGTGGCATAAAAGCTTGTTTCACGCTGTCCTCGAAGTGGATCCAAGTGTGGTATTTTGACAATATTGGCCTTGTACATAACAGTAAGGCCACCCACATCCCTCCTATGTTGAAGGCTCTGCTGAAATGACAGATCTATCCATGATGGGTCCAGGCGAGAGATGAGACGTCTTGCTCTGTTCTCTACTCTGTCAAGCAGTCGCAGATGAGAGGGGGGGGGGGCAGGCAAACCAAGAAAGTGGAGCATACTCAAGGTGCGAGCGTACTTGTGCCTCGTACAGGATTTTGCAACCCCTACTGTCAAGCAGATGGGAGATACGGTGAAGTGCTGTAAGCTTCCTGGCTGCCTTGTTTGCAAGATTTACAACATGGTTCTTCATGGTTAGTTTGGAGTCAAATTTCACCCCAAGGATATCAACTTCTTCTCCAGGTGCCAACATCCTCCCATTCATCCTTACTACTGCACCAGCATTACCATCATGGTGCCTAGAGACGATCATCATTTGCGTTTTCTCAGGTGCAAATGTTACTTGCCATCTATTTCCCCAAGCTGATATAGCTCTCAGCTGGTGATTGATATAGCTTAGAGCAGCTGGCATTTCTTCTCTTGGATAAGTGAATGTCAGTGTACAGTCGTCTGCATATGCATGTGATTCTGGGATGAGATGAAGAAGGTCGTTGAAGTAGACATTCCACAACAATGGACCCAGCACGCTTCCTTGTGGAACACTTGCCCCAATAGGATGTCTTGCTGATTCCGTTCCATTGAGAACTACACTTAGAGATCTACCATGAAGGTAGTCACTGAGGAGACATAGCGTAGAGCCTGCAATTCCCAGTGCTTGAAGTTTTGCTAAGAGGCCCTGGTGCCACACCCGGTCGAAAGCGCCAGCAATGTCCAGTGCTACCACACAGCTGACTTTGGATTCATCCAGTGACTGGTGCCACTTAGTGGAGAGGTTTAACAACAGATCAGCAGCAGAGTAACCTTTCCTGAAGCCATATTGACGATCACAAAGTAGTGAGTGGTAGTCAAAAAACTCTGTCATTTGTCTTGAGATTATTGTCTCAAGGATCTTACCAGTGATTGACAGGAGTGACACTGGTCTGTAGTTGCTGATTTCTGCTCTACTCTTCTTTTTGTGAACAGGGACTACATTTGCCTCTTTCCATAGAGAGGGCCATTTACACTGTACTAGGCAATCCTGAAAGATGCGAGTTAGAGGTGCTGGTAGCTGGTCTGCACATCTTCTCAACAATCTTGGGCTCAACTTGTCTGGGCCCACAGCCTTTTCTTGGTCAAGCGATTTAAGTAGGAAATGCACCTCCTCCTGCCTTATTGCCACCACTGACAGTTTTGACACAGTTCTTGCAGCTAGCCAAGGAGGGTCCCTTGCTGGATCAGGAACTTGCATTTTGGTAGCAAAGTGTTCAGCAAAGAGGTCCGCCTTCTCTTGACTACTAGTAGAGGTGGTCCCATCCTGTCGATTTAGAGGTGGAATAAGTTCATCAGGCAGATAACCTTGTCTGTCCTTGACCAGGGACCACCAGGTTTTGGAGCCTACCCTACCTGATGCTAACTTCCTTTTAGTGTCCACCTCCCATTTAGCAATGGCCCACTTTTGAACATCACCCATATGCCTACAGGCTTGCATGTGCAAGTTCCTGTTATAGGTGGTAGGATGTCTCTTATACCTTCGCCATGCTTTGTACTTAGCAGTAGCAGCCTCTCTACAACGAAAACCAAACCAAGGCTGATCTGTAGGCTTCGTCACATATTGCCGGTGAGGAATGTGTTCTTGTTGTAGATTAAGGATGTGTCCAGTGAAGGCTTTCACTTGGTTGTCAACATCCCCTTGGAGAAGAGCATTCCAGTCGGTGGTGGCGAGCTCAGAGCAAAGGGCTGGCCAATTACCTCTTTCCCATAGCCAGGTTGTGCGTGTGGACTCCTCACCTCGTTCTGTTGGGATCTTAAGTGTCGTAAAAACAGCCTTGTGGTCAGACGATCCAACGTAGCCGAGGGGTTGACAAGTGACTATGCCTTCTGCCAGATCACTCACTACTGGGTCAAGGGAGGAGCCAGAGATATGAGTAGGGAAATCAACAAAGTTTCTCATGTCAAACACTGCAAGAAGGTCATCAAAGTCCCTCTGTATAAGGTGCTGGTTGAGGTCACCAACAATTATAATATGTTGACAGTTGTGTTGTAGCAGAAGGGAGTCAATATTTTCCATTAGGAAGTTGATAGGGTCTGCATGTTGCCACTGAGGTCTGTACATTGCACATGCTAGTACAGAGGTACTAGTGTTTATACAGAGCTTGAAGAACATCATTTCAAGATGTGTAGGGGTGGCAACATCAATGTGCTGGGCATGAACACTTTTAGAGAAGCACACAGCAACACCTCCTCCTTGCCCTTGCCTGTCTCTTCTCATCCATGAGGTGTAGCCAGGAATTCTTGCAAAATTTTCTGGAGTCCTGTCATCCAAAAATGCTTCAACAACAGCTATCATGTCGGGACGTCGAGTGTTCACAAAACTATGTGTGAGCTCTCCAACATTAGTAATGAAACCTCTAATGTTGGCCGACAGGATGCTGATAGACTGGCTCCTCATGATGAAGTGGTCAGCTTGAGGTGGTGGGTGTGTAGGGAATGTAAGGTGCCTGCCCTTGAGAGAGGTAGGGTACTGAGGCAGCTGCAGGGATGTAGGTCTGAGGTCTTGTACAAGGCACAATCCCACCTGCTGGGCTGGGATAGGAGTAGCTAAGTGGGTGACGTGTGAGAGTGTTCACCAATTCAGAGATCCTGCTGGTTTGTTCTGAGAACAGGTCTCTAAACAGGTGGCCCTGTCTGTCAAGTTCCTTTTTCTTCCGACACTGGTCCTCCTTATGTCCTTTCTTGTAGCAGTAATTACACCTGGTATCTCGCAGGCAGTTGTTGGCAGTGTCCCCCTTCCGGTGACAGCGAGAGCACAGCCTAGGTGCCTGGGAGGGTGGACTAGGATTTGTTGCACCTCCTGTGTTTTGCAGATTTGTCCTCAGATTCTGCCGCTGGAACTGTTAGTGGAGGGTGAGACGGCTGTAGATGTCTTCCTCCTCCACGTCCTCCTCCACGTCCTCTGCCCCGTCCCCTACCAGTTCTGACAGATGTGTCCCTGCTGTTCGTACTTCGGCGCAGTAGGTGATCAGGTGCAGTGATAGTTCCCTGATCATTAACTGCACCGTTCTCTGGTGGAGAAACTCCTGGCTCAGAACTTGCTGACGAAGCACTGCTACCAGATTCTTCTCTCTCTCTCTCTCTCTCTCTCTCTCTCTCTTGTTACCTGTCTTACAAATCATTAAATCAAGCACTCAAGTTAATTTACAAGAAGTTTTGTCTCTTATTATCTCTTGTCGTTGAAGCCCCAAATACCAGATATTATCAGTAAGGTCATTGTAACAATCTTGTGTTGAGAGTCTTAGCCTTGAATACATGTGTGTGTGTGTGTGTGTGTGTGTGTGTGTGTGTGTGTGTGTGTGTGTGTTAAGTGTACTAGGGGTGGACTACAGTGACATTAAAAACGTTGAATAACTTGAACGATTTGATAATTTTGCAAAAATGATGATTTGATAATCTGTCACAAGATAATCGTAGGAATTATACCAGCATGACTCGTGCTGCTGTCATATAAACCCTCCCATAAATACCTCACTCCAGAGACTCTCCAAGGCCAATGCATTTTTATTTCATTCATTGTTAATTCTCACGAAAAATTTGTTCCAGTCAATATAATCTAAAATTACATTTTGGACCTCGCAGTCAAATCCTCACAATAATCCTCTTTGTCTTTCAATAGACGTCAATAATCCAATAATCCAACTTTTACATTGTCATCAGGTTTAAGTTCTCTAATATACACATAAACTATAAAATTCTTAAAGCTAACCTATAGTTACTATCATTCAAAGTAATTGGAAAAAAGTGTTTAATCTCAAGTCTTAGAATGTAATCTTACGGTGATAATGGAGGTTAAATTATTTTAGTCTGGAGGTCGTGTATGAGATATCTTTATCTGTATATATTTAGTAGTGAATGTTTCAAGTTAGATCACCTGCAGTGATAAAAGATATTCGAAAATAGAGATGACATAACTGGAGATCAGGAGTAAATATGGTTTAAGAATTAAGCGAAGATACAATTAAAGTGTGAATAGCGCTTCTAGTAGCTAGAGTTTTATACTGTGCTTTATACTGTGTTTTATATGGTGTTTTATACTGTGTTTTATACTGTGTTTTATACTGTGTTTTATACTGTGTTTTATACTGCGTTTTATACTGTGTTTTATACTGTGTTTTATATTGTGTTTTATACTGTTTTATATTGTATTTTATATTGTTTTATACTGTTTTATACTGTGTTTTATACTGTGTTTTATACTGTATTTTATACTGACTTTTATATTGTGTTTTATACTGCGTTTTATATTGTGTTTTATATTGTGTTCTATATTGTGTTTTGTACTGTTTTTTGTACTGTGTTTTATATTGTGTTTTATATTGTGTTTTATATTGTGTTTTATACTGTGTTTTATACTGTGTTTTGTACTGTGTTTTATATTGTGTTTTATATTGTGTTCTATACTGTGTTTTATACTGAGTTTTATACTGTGTTTTATACTGTGTTTTATATTGTGTTCTATATTGTGTTTTATACTGTGTTTTATATTGTGTTTTATATTGTGTTTTATATTGTTTTATATTGTGTTCTATATTGTGTTTTATACTGTGTTTTATACTGTGTTTTATACTGTGTTTTATACTGTGTTTTATACTGTTTTATACTGTTTTATACTGTGTTTTATACTGTGTTTTATACTGTGTTTTATATTGTGTTTTATATTGTGTTTTATATTGTGTTTTATACTGTATTTTATACTGTGTTTTATATTGTGTTTTATATTGTGTTTTATATTGTGTTTTATATTGTGTTTTATATTGTGTTTTATACTGTGTTTTATACTGTTTTATATTGTGCTTTATATTGTGTTTTATACTGTGTTTTATACTGTGTTTTATATTGTGTTTTATACTGTGTTTTATATTGTGTTTCATATTGTGTTTTATATTGTGTTTTATATTGTGTTTTGTATTGTGTTTTATATTGTGTTTTATATTGTGTTTTATATTGTGTTCTATATTGTGTTTTATACTGTGTTTTATACTGTGTTTTATATTGTGTTCTATATTGTGTTTTATATTGTGTTTTATATTGTGTTCTATATTGTGTTTTATACTGTGTTTTATACTGTGTTTTATATTGTGTTTTATATTGTGTTTTATATTGTGTTTTATATTGTGTTTTATACTGTGTTTTATACTGTGTTTTATACTGTGTTTTATATTGTGTTTTATATTGTGTTCTATATTGTGTTTTATACTGTGTTTTATACTGTGTTTTATATTGTGTTTTATATTGTGTTCTATATTGTGTTTTATATTGTGTTTTATATTGTGTTCTATATTGTGTTTTATACTGTGTTTTATACTGTGTTTTATACTGTGTTTTATACTGTGTTTTATATTGTGTTTTATACTGTGTTTTATACTGTGTTTTATATTGTGTTTTATACTGTGTTTTATACTGTGTTTTATACTGTGTTTTATACTGTGTTTTATACTGTGTTTTATACTGTGTTTTATACTGTGTTTTATATTGTGTTCTATATTGTGTTCTATATTGTGTTTTATACTGTGTTTTATACTGTGTTTTATATTGTGTTTTATATTGTGTTTTATATTGTGTTCTATATTGTGTTTTATACTGTGTTTTATACTGTGTTTTATACTGTGTTTTATATTGTGTTCTATATTGTGTTCTATATTGTGTTTTATATTGTGTTCTATATTGTGTTTTATACTGTGTTTTATATTGTGTTTTATACTGTGTTTTATACTGTGTTTTATACTGTGTTTTATATTGTGTTTTATATTGTGTTTTATACTGTGTTTTATACTGTGTTTTATACTGTGTTTTATACTGTGTTTTATACTGTGTTTTATACTGTGTTTTATACTGTGTTTTATATTGTGTTCTATATTGTGTTTTATACTGTGTTTTATATTGTGTTCTATATTGTGTTTTATACTGTGTTTTATACTGTGTTTTATACTGTGTTTTATATTGTGTTTTATATTGTTTTATATTGTGTTTTATATTGTTTTATATTGTGTTTTATATTGTGTTTTATATTGTTTTATATTGTGTTTTATATTGTGTTTTATATTGTGTTTTATATTGTGTTCTATATTGTATTTTATACTGTGTTTTATACTGTGTTTTCAAATATTATTGCTCAAGTTCCCTTAAAAGATAAGTTTTATATAACGAACTTCTTTAAAAAATGTAACAACAGGTTTACCAGATGACGGTTTATTTTCCAAAACGTTTTTTTTTTTTTGGAGGGGGGGGGGAGATGAAAATAGGCAACTGTAACGTAAGCAGAATCTTGTCCAAAATTTAATCTCTATCAAAACAGAATTAATCTGAAGACAATATGTATACCTGGAGGGGGTTTCGGGGGTCAACGCCCCCGCGGCCCGGTCTGAGACCAGACCTCATGGTGGATCAGGGTCTGATCAACCAGTCTGTTACTGCTGGCCGCACGCAAACTGACGTACGGCAAGTCAGGTACTGGCTTCAGGTGCTTGTCCAACGCCTTCTTGAAGACAGCCAGATTATAAACCAAAGATAAAACGATCAAATAAACCAGTATTTGGTATCCTTTCTATATACTGAACCGTTAAAACTATCACTAGTGTTTTCCAAGTTTGTATCAATGTTTCTGTGTTTAGGTTTAAGCTTCTCTTGAAATAAATCTGATTAAGATCTGTCAAAACTAGAACACTATTGTCAGCATAGCTGCTGTGCACTGTTGATAGCTGTTGTGCACTGTTGATAGCTGCTGTGCACTGTTGATAGCTGCTGTGCACTGTTGATAGCTGCTGTGCACTGTTGATAGCTGCTGTGCACTTTTGATAGCTGCTGTGCACTTTTGATAACTGCTGTGCACTGTTGATAGCTTCTGTGCACTGTTGATAGCTGCTGTGCACTGTTGATAGCTGCTGTGCACTGTTGATAGCTTCTGTGCACTGTTGATAGAGTGGCAGAGGGATCTTTGGATCCCTCTCTACACATATGCTGCTATGTATGATAATTCTATGTAACTGTATTTGTGTATACCTGAATAAACTTACACTGAGAGGGGGTCAGCTTGATGCCTTTCCAGGTGAGATGAAACAAATATATAAGATCATGACTGACAAGGTCCGGTGTGAGTGTATTCCTCTGAAACATACAGGAGTATATTACATTAGAATACGTCGAGGTTATACTGGATGATTTTATAAATGTATGGTTTACTGGATAATTTACAGTATATGGTACGCTTCATGGTTTTGTAATATGTATGGTACACTGGATGGTTTTATAATGTGTGTGTGGAATATTGGATGGTTTTACAATATGTATCGTTACTGTGTGGTTACAGTTTTTAGGAAAGCACTGCATTGCATATTCCAACAAAAGCCCATTATTTTGGAAAGCATTTCTAGCAGTAAGGACTATTGAAGATAAGTAGGTCCAGGCATACCTGCTCTCGCCATGATAACTTTAAAATACGAGATCTCATTTTCAAAACGAATTCCCTTTACCTTAAAAATACGTGTATGGGGAATGCACATATTAATCTGTACGAGACTACCTAAAAACACCTGTCCTCACGTTACATTTATGTATAATCACCGCACAAATATGTATTCTTAAAATTCGTATAACAATAAAAAATAGGTGTATTCACCTTATAAATATAGTACGTACTTAAATTTCTGTTATCATTTTATAAATCGTAGGTAATCTTAAAATACGTCATCACAAAAATATCTTGACACGAAAATAATTTTTAATTTAAAAAATTCGTTACCTTAAAATTATATGTAATCATAGAGGCATATATATATAGAATCATATATGCCGTCAACACTGGCAGTCACTTATTAAAAAAAGAAAGCGTATTTTTGTCTTTCGACATACATGTCCTTATCTTGGTAATTCACGTTTTTGTTTACCTTAAAGATAGTGGGTTTTGACTTTGTGTGTCGTCCCTAGAAAACCTTATAACTTCATTTTAAAATGTGTCTTTACCTTTAAAATGAATGTGTTAAACACTTGATTAATTTTAAAAAATGCGAGTCCTGACACTAAAATTCTTGACCCTAAAATGCGTGTTTTAACCACAAAAAATAAGTATCCCAACCATAACAAGATATATCATAACCCTAAAAAAGACGTGTCCCAATCCTAAAAGTACGGAGCTTAAATTAAAATTCGTTTTAGCCCAAATAAAAATAATTTTTCTAACTTTGAAAATGAGTTTTCTAACCCTAAAATTCGTTTTCTAACCCTAAAATAGTTTTTCTAACCCTAAAAATACATTATATATTCCCTTGGCACGTTTTCTAACGCTAAAATTGTACGTTTTATAACCCTGGAAGTACGTTTTATAAACCCTAAAAATACGTGCCCTAACCCTAATAAAAATGTATATAATCAACTTAAAAATTACCGGGTTTCTGGGCTCGTGAAGCGAGACTCGGGTAATCATCCACTATTCTCGTTACTTCAACCTGCTATATATAGGCCGGTGGAATGTTTCCGAAAATGGCCAGAGGTGCGGAAACAGGTGATGAAAATGTGGGGAGGAGAAAGATAGGGTAGTTTTGACGTGACCAGTCAGTCAGCCTTGATAGGTGATGGTCAGTCCCTCAGGCGTCGAGGGACTGACTACCTTCTACTAAAAGAATTGGTATAGTGATGATGTAAGCGAAAGGAGGGAGATAATGGTGATGAGAGGGAAAAGGATTAAGAAAAGGGAGAGAGGTAAGCAATAAAAAGGGAAAAGTGAAAGAGGAAGAGGAGTAAAAACAAGAGAAAAAGACTAGAATATAAAGAGAAGACGAACAAGAGTTAGAAGAAAATAAAGAGAAAAGTAGAAAAGAAGAAATTGAAGATGAAAGATAATTTCCACAGGTTATGATCAAAGCAGAAAAAAAGCAACAGCAACAGTGAGAACAAAAAGAGAAGCAATAACAACGAGAACAAAAACAAAGAAGCAATAATAAAAACGGGAACAAAGAGAAACAATAACAGTAACAACAAAAGAGAAGAATAACAACAGCAACAGCAAAAAAAAAAAAAAGATCTCAGTGGAACAAGAACATTCCTCACACCCAATAATCTGCCTTAATTTCAGCTGCGGTTAATTACGCCGAGAGACTTGCTGAAGGCCAAGCAAGAAATCAATCTCTTCCCCTCTTCCCTCAATCCACCGCCCTTCCCCTCTTCCCTCAATCCATCGCCCTGGCCCTCGTTCACCCCCTTTTGCTGCCTCCCCTCCCTCCCCTCAAATGTCTATTTTAACTGGAAGGAGAAATAGCTCCTCCCTCCTGCTAGCGCCTCCCTGCTATTCTCTCCATAGCTACGTTGCAGGTAGGAAGTACGTGTGGAGTCTGATGTAGCCCGTCTGACTACATGATGTAGCCCGTCTGACTACATGATGTAGCCCGTCTGACTACATGATGTAGCCCGTCTGACTACATGATGTAGCCCGTCTGACTACATGATGTAGCCCGTCTGACTACATGATGTAGCCCGTCTGAGTACATGATGTAACCCGTCTGACTACATGATGTAACCCGTCTGACTACATGACGTAACCTGTCTGACTACATGATGTAGCCCGTTTGACTACATGATGTAGCCCGTCTGACTACATGATGTAGCCCGTCTGACTACATGATGCAACCCGTCTGACTACATGATGTAGCCCGTCTGACTACATAATGTAGCCCGTCTGACAGCATGATGTAGCCCGTCTGGCTGCATGATGTAGCCCGTCTGGTTCCATGAAGTAGCCCGTCTGGTTCCATGATGTAGCCTGTCTGGTTCCATGATGTAGCCTGTCTGGTTCCATGATGTAGCCCGTCTGGTTCCATGATGTAGCCCGTCTGGTTCCATGATGTAGCCCGTCTAGCTCCATGATGTAGCCCGTCTGGCTACATGATGTAGCCCGCTTGGCTACATGATGTAGCCCGCTTGGCCACATTGCTTAGGCTAGAAAAGCTAGCGTGTTTGACAATAACAATGGGAACATTGGGATAGCATCTTTAGTCAGGGCTCGAGTAACTCTCTCTCTCTCTCTTTAATCTATCGTTCTATCAAACAATATATACTAATACACAAAGAACATCGTATATCTCGACTACCAAAGCCACCAGTCTCGAGGTTCCAGAGCGAGATGCTTCCGCCTAGAAAACACCATAAACAATATGGCCGGTGTCGTGCACTTGTTATATCGCACCTTGAAAATGCTTCCTGTTTTGGCCTCAGGAATTGCAAAAATGAGGCGAAAATAGACCAGAGAATGTACAGAGATGGGCAAGTAAGCTTGTGTCATCACTAAGAAACCAAATGAAGACTTCAAAGCAATAACGTTGTTCTCTCTTACGTTAAAAATACTGAATAACAACAGTAACAAGTTACCTGTACATAGGACACTGCACCTTTTGACGAGGTTTCGGTCCGACATGGACAATTAGTTAGTCGCGCAGTGTGACTAGTTAAGGATACAAGTTTGACCAAAACGCTACCATAAGTTAGTCTCGAAATGCCAAGAGTCAGAAACTTCAAATAATGTGATGAAACTTCGAGGTTAGAGGTGCGACACAAATGTGGGTGAAGCTTTTCACTTTACAGCTATCTGGATAACTGGTATGGAATGTCCACTGAAGCTGAAAATAAACTAGTTATTCGAGAATCAGTACTTTATAAAACATGGCAGTTAAAAACGATGAGTTGACAATGATAATACGTAACAGAACAGACGTAGTATTAGTAGTAGTAATAGTTCTAGCAGTAGAAATTAGACTATCAGAGTTATCTAGAAAGAGAGAGAGAGAGAGAGAGAGAGAGAGAGAGAGAGAGAGAGAGAGAGAGAGAGAGCAAGAAAGAGAACTAGATTGTTGTTAATACTTATCAGAATATAACGTCTATGTAAATCACGGGAAATTATGCTGTTTATCTCTTCCATGTGTTTATCTCTCTCTCTCTCTGTCTTTGTCTCTGTCTGTCTGTCTGTCTCTCTCTCTCTCTCTCTCTCTCTCTCTCTCTCTCTCTCTCTCTCTCTCTCTCTGTCTGTCTGTCTCTCTCTCTCTCTCTCTCTCTGTCTCTGTCTCTGTCTCTCTCTCTCTCTCTCTGTCTCCCTCTCTTTCTCTCTGTGTCTCTGTCTATCTCTCTCTCTCTCTCTCTCTCTGTCTCTGTCTCTCTCTGTCTGTCTCTCTCTCTCTCTCTCTCTCTCTCTCTCTCTCTCTCTCTCTCTCTCTCTCTCTCTCTCTGTCTCTCTCTCTGTCTGTCTGTCTGTCTCTCTCTCTGTCTGTCTGTCTGTCTCTGTCTCTCTCTCTCTCTCTCTCTCTCTCTCTCTCTCTCTCTCTCTCTCTCTCTCTCTCTCACGCAGTGCGTGACAGCTGATTGCTCTGCGGAGGTTATAAACGGTCAATCAGACATGTGCTACACACAAGACGCGTTACTTTTATCAATCTAAAAATAAGCGTAATTTAAGAATTGTTCACATTTTATTTATGCTAATCGTTATTTTACAGCCATTGATACTGGCCGACGCCACCAACATATTAATGTTTTGATGTTTAAAACTTATGTTGATTCAATCATTTATCACATTATTATTATTATTAATTATTATTATCATTGTTAATTATTATTATTATTGTTATTATTTATTATTATTATTATTATTATTAATTATTTATTATTATTATTATTATTATAATAATTATTATTATTATAATTATAATTATTATTATTATTATTATTATTATTATTATTATTTTGACTGATTTTTCAGTTTTTATTTTCATTTACGTTCATTCTATATTCCGGTATTTATTCTTTCGTAAAAGTCTATTGTGGTGTTCGCTGATCTATTTCAAGTCTATTCTACTGCATATTTTTTTATTTTTTTTGTCTATTTCTGTGTATGTTCTTTTTCATTTCTATTTTGAGGCATATTGCTCTATTGTATTTTAGGCTTATTCTGGGGTTTATTATTTTATTTTATGTGTAGTTTGGTATGTATTGTTCTATTTTTCGACTGTTGTGAAGTAGATTGTTCTATTTCATGTCTATTGGTTATTCTATTGATCTATCCAATGTATCTTGTTGCACATTGCTCTATTTTATTCTGTCTTAATGTTTGCTGGTCTGCTTTAGGCTTATTATCCTCTATATCGTTCTATTTCATGTCTATTCTGGTGTATATTAATCTATTTCATGTCTATTTTGATTTATATTAATATATTTCACGTCTCTTGTGATGTATATACTTCTTTTTTTGTCTATTCTGGTGTATGTAAATATATTTCATGTCTATTCTGGGGTTTGTAGATCTGTTTCATGTCTGTTCTGGTGCGTATTGTGTCTATTTCATGTCTAATTTTGGATCTGTCCATCTGTTTTCCGGCTACTCGAGTTCCATCACTGTCAACGACAGTTGTGTGAAACCAAATGGATGATGAAACACGTTTTCAAGCGTCTCTTGTTATCTTAAAATTAATAGCCTTGCGCTCTTCCAGCCCTATAATCTGCGGGCTTTATCCTCTCCCCGTGTCCTATAATCTAGAATCTTGCGCTTTTTGGCCTATATAATCGTAGGTTCCTTCCGTCCTGTCATAAATGTTTTTATTTAATAATTGGTAGAGATGCCAAGGTATATAATCCCAGGTTTTGTCTCTATCATTGGCTATAATGTAGATAGCTATAATCGAGATTTAAACTCTCTTGTATCTTGTATAGAATTTCTGGAAATTGTAATTTTGGAAAAATACGTCAGTGATTGTTATTAATTAGTATAATAAATCCTCCTTGCAGATATAATTCTGTATAATATCTTCCCTTTGGTAACTATAATTTAAGATAAGTTCTCATCTTGGGAACTGTAATTTGGAATAATTTCTCCTTTTAGGAACTATAATTAAAGATAATAGCTTGGTAGCTATAATTTCGAATGATCCATCCATAATCTAGGAAGATATTTTTCTTGATGGTTATAGGTAAGTAATGTAGATATTATTTAGTGATAATTTCTCGTACTGCTATAATTTACGATAACCTTCTCCCCGACGACTATAATTTGCACTGAAATTTTTCCCCCGTCTCTATAATTTGGACTAACTGCGAGACTTATTTTTTTTATGAGGTATGTTGAGGTGCTCAATGTATATAATTCAGTGTATATTTCCTCGGTGTATATAATTCAGTGTATATTTAATCTGTATATAAATTAGTGTATATTTCGTGAGTGTATATAATTTAGTGTATTTCCTCTGTGTATATAATTCAGTGTATATTTTCTCAGTGTATACTGACATATGTGTTTGTTTCCTCATTGCAGTGTAGCCAGATTATTCACCAGTATTTTTTTCATTCATGCAGTGTTGCCAAACTGAAATGGCGATAACTAGTAGACCTGGCAACTACCCCTACCCTCTCTTCCCCTCTTCTACCCGCTTTCCCCCTTTCCTACCCTCTCTTCCCCTTTCCAACCCCCTCTTCCTCTCTCCTACCCTCTCTTCCCCTCTCCTACCCTCTCTTCCCCTCTCCTACCCTTTCTCTCTCCTACCCTCTCTATACACCCACCATTAGACATATAAAACCCAGACGTTCTGTAGACAATTTTGTTGTCATGGGTAATGTGTATGTAATTAAAATTTTATATTTAGATGCTGTGCTATACTGATTCGTGAAATGTTGTGTGTTTTGAAAAGGAGAGAAGGGAGAGGAGGAGGGAAGGGAGAGGAGCGGGTAAGGGAGAGGAGGGGGGAAGGGAGAGGAGGGGGGAAGGGAGAGGAGGGGGGAAGGGAGAGGAGGGGGGAAGGAGAGAAGAGAGGGAGGGAATAGAAAAGAGATACCATTTAGTGTAGTGAACGCATGCAGCTTAGATGCAAGGTCACGACAGGTCATACAAGGCACGGGTCGGGGGCCATACATGGCACGGGTCGGAGGGCCGATAAGACACGGGTCGGGGGGTCATACAATGCACGGGTCGGGGGGTCATACAAGGCACGGGTCAGGGCCATACAAGGCACGGGACGGAAGGCCGATAAGACACGGGTCGAACATTAAAATGGTATAAAATACCGACAGGTTGTTAGGTAAGACACATATGCAACAGTTAGGTATCTTTATTTCGAAACGTTTCGCCTACACAGTAGGCTTCTTCAGTCGAGTACAGAAAAGTTGATAGAAGCAGAAGATACTTGAAGACGATGTAATCAGTCCATCACCCTTAAAGTTTTGAGGTGGTCAGTCCCTCAGTCTGGAGAAGAGCATTGTTCCATAGTATGAAACAATATGGAGATGAAGTGACAGGATGGAGCCTAATATGGATGGATGATTACATCGTCTTCAAGTATCTTCTGCTTCTATCAACTTTTCTGTACTCGACTGAAGAAGCCTACTATGTAGGCGAAACGTTTCGAAATAAAGATACCTAACTGTTGCATATGTGTCTTACCTAACAAGACACGGGTCGGGGGTGATACAAGACACGGGTCGGGGGTGATACAAGGCACGGGTCGGGGGTGATACAAGGCACGGGTCGGGGGTGATACAAGGCACAGGTCGGGGGTGATACAAGGCACAGGTCGGGGGTGATACAAGGCACAGGTCGGGGGTGATACAAGGCACCGGTCGGGGGTGATACAAGGCACAGGTAGGGGGTGATACAAGGCACAGGTCGGGGGTGATACAAGGCACGGGTCGGGGGTGATACAAGGCACGGGTCGGGGGTGATACAAGGCACAGGTCGGGGGTGATACAAGGCACGGGTCGGGGGTGATACAAGGCACAGGTCGGGGGTGATACAAGGCACAGGTCGGGGGTGATGCAAGGCACAGGTCGGGGGTGATACAAGGCACAGGTCGGGGGTGATACAAGGCACGACCTGATCCTACTTGACTGCTGCCTAATATCACTAGATTTCGCCTATACAGCATTTGATCTGATCAGACGACGACAACTGACCTCCATATCACTGATTTTAAGCTTCCAGTGCGTAAAAAATTGTGATAATTGCATATTTCTTTGTTGACAGTAGCTTTCTACCATTATAATTAATATTTAAATTGTGATTTTATTATTATTATTATTATTATTATTATTATTATTATTATTATCATTGAATAATTGAATAATATTTTACTACTGCATAACACTAAACACAAGCTCGTAAGTATTTACAAGTTTGCTAGACGAGATTATTACATATATGGCAATGTTTTAAAATGATTTACAACTTTATGCCGTATTTTACAATATCTTACGAGGTTTTACAGTGTCTTACAAGACTTTGCAAAGATTTACAACGTCTTAAAATAGCACTGCATGACTAACCACGTAATTAAGACTTGTTATGAACATTGTCGCCACACGAGAGTCATTCAGTCGATCACCGGCGCGTGTGTGTGGTGTGAAGCCTCAGTGACCTTGCTGGAAACCAGCACACGCACACAAAGAATTAATTTATGCGTTTTGAAAAAACTGTGTGATGATCTGACGTGAATGTTGATTACGTGCGTTGAAAAGAACGCCAGAGAGATTACTGCACGAGTCAATACAGGGGACAAAAATTACCGGGGGAAGTTGCAGCCAAAGACAGGTGTTGTGTGTTAGTTACCAATTGTCGAAGGCACTTGTCGATAAACCCTTTTACTGTTGTTTGTAGTTTGTGGCGTGTGTGTGTTAATTACCAGTTCTGTGGGTGTGTGTTAATTACCAGTTCTGTGTGTGTGTGTGTGTGTGTGTGTGTGTGTGTGTGTGTGTGTGTGTGTGTGTGTGTGTGTGTGCTCTTACCTATATATGGTTGCAGGGGTCGAGTCGTAGTTCCTGTGAGTGTGTGTGTGTGTGTGTGTGTGTGTGTGTGTGTGTGTGCTCTTACCTATATGTGGTTGCAGGGGTCGAGTCGTAGTTCCTGTGAGTGTGTGTGTGTGTGTGCTCTTACCTATATGTGGTTGCAGGGGTCGAGTCGTAGTTCCTGTGTGTGTGTGTGTGTGTGTGTGTGTGTGTGTGTGTGTGTGTGTGTGTGTGTGTGTGTGTGTGTGTGTGTGTATGTGTGTGTATGAGAAGCTATTATTTATTTGTAGATGTGTATTTCGGCTTGTTCATGAGGCCTTTTTTAAGTTACTAATAAATATTGAAAGCAAATGTTATATCATCTGCTGCTGATATTATGGAAAGTAGAGACTTGATATTGATAAGGAAGATTTTCCTAACTCTATTAACTTTCAGAAAAAAGAGGACAAATTAAACTATGAAAAACATACTCAAAGATCACAATAAAGTTATACTCAGACTGGTAGAACAATGGAGTCTGCTACGAGGTTAAGCAGTAAGTGCTACACTCATTGAAAAAAGCTTCGCAATGGACTAAATATCTAAGACGGAGAACCATGAGCGTTGCTCTAGTAGCGCACACACACACACACACACACACACACACACACACACACACACACACACACACACACACACACACACACACACACACACATGGGCGCCTGACAAATCTAAAAATAACGTTTCCTCACCTTAGTAAGGAATCATTCAAGACTCTGTACACCGTGTACGTCAGGCCCATACTGGAGTGTGCAGCATCAGTAGGGAACCCACACCTGGTCAGCCACGACAAGAAATTAGAAAAAAAATGCATAGGTCTGCATCAAGACTATTCAAGGAGCTAAGGGGTATGACCTATGAGGAGAGGTTAATTAAGGGAAATCGACCTGACGACACTGGAAGACAGGAGGTACTGGGAGGACATGATAATGACATATAAAATACTGAGAGGAATTGACAGGGTGGATAGGGACATGACGTTAAAGAGATGTGACACAGCAACAAGGGGTCACAACTGGAAGTTGAAGACTCTGATGAGTCAAAGGGATGCTAGGAAGTATTTCTTCAGTCATAGAGTTGTCAGGAAGAGGAATAGTCTGGAAAGTAACGTAGTGGAGGAAAGATCCATACATAGCTTGAAGAAGAGGTATGATGAAACTCATGGAGCAGGGAAAGAGAGTGACGTAGTAGCGCCCAGTGAACAGAGGGGCCAGGAGCTAAGAATGAACCCCTCCAACGACAATTAGGTGAATACACACACACACACACACACACACACACACACTCAAACAGTAACATAATATAGGCGTTAATTTAAGTAGCCAAGTGTTCAACCCTCTCCCACCACCTTAAATATTTCCCCTTTATTTACATTTAATGTATCATTATAAATGGCAAAAAAAATCATCAAGGATCCCCGCCTTTCTCCATGACCCATCAAGAAACGAAAACCTTGATTACGCCTCAGCCAAACTCACCTCCAGCATAATATTGTCTCAGACGACCCATCGGTAAATTTTCAGACACGGAACCTGCGTCATTATTTTCAAAGAGGAGGAGAACAGGAAACCCAATTTTACTAAATCATTTCAAATTAAGGAAGATTCAACAGAGTTTCAGAGAAAAATCGTCCCAATTAAAGGGTTAATAAAGCAATAACTCTACCAGAGCTCTGCAGTTATGGCATCTTATTAAAACTGTATCTCATAAGAACTTATAAGGTGGGCATAAATAACTGATCAGAATATATATATATATATATATATATATATATATATATATATATATATATATATATATATATATATATATATATATATATATATATGCAATAAGATCACAGTAAACAGGTGATTTTAGAATATGCAAAACAACCACTGTGAAAGAATAGAGAAATTCCAAGCGCTTTCATGACTACTCACATTATCAAGGAACAATGTTCCTTGATAATGTGAGTAGTCACGAAAGCGCTTGGAATTTCTCTATTTTTTCACAGTGGTTGTTTTGTATATATATATATATATATATATATATATATATATATATATATATATATATATATATATATATATATATATATATATATATATATTTATTAATATTCAGTTATTTATATTCTGATTCGCCTCTTTATATCTTATGTAATTTTTTTTATAATTTACGTGGTATGATATGTAATTTCTTATATATTTCATAAATTTGTAGTAAATTTATATATAAGAATATTTTTTTTGCAAATGCTTTAATTAAAACGTGGCTTTGTTAGTTCATTGCCTCAGCACACCACATGGAAGGTATTAACGATACTAGGGTGTTAACGCATAATTATCAGCTGACTGCAGTCACTCTGGAGTCGCAAAATAATTATATTCATGGAGAGTGTGTGTGTGAATGCAGGCGAGAGTGTGTTGGGAACTTGGCGTGTTTGACTGATGTGTTTGGAATCTGTTGCGTGTTGTGTGTTCCTTAATCTCCAGGTATTTGTTGTGGGTCGTATATGTTTGTGTTTGGTCTATTACTGTGTGTTTTTGTTGTACATGGGAGAAGTATACAGCAGGTGACCCCCCTCCCCCTCCAGGCCTGTCCACTGAGGGGGATTTATTATGGTGTAACTCTTCGGTAGTTGTAATAGTTTATATTTAGCTTTAGCAGTACTGCTGCGATCACCACCATTAGTACCTCTACTGAACTTATGACCGAGGTGGCTTATTTTCAACTGTCATCACGACCTGGTTCCTAAACAATCATGAAGACCACTTATTCCCTGCTTACCACACTGCTTCTTAAAATATTGCTATGCATTTGCATCTTCAGCTTTAGCTGGCAGTCTCTTCTACTGATCTATATCTTTGCTCTCCCAAGAATTACCCATATTTGTGTTGCATCTCTTGCATCGAAGTTTCCTTTCAGGGTTTCTGGTTATTGACTTACTTTGCACTTCAAATAATTTGTGATTGATAATATGAAATCAGTTCAGTATTATAGTCATCATACTCTTTAAGTGATGGTTTGAGGCTGGCTGCCCTTCCCTCTGCCCTGTGGATACTACAAAATTGTGGTCACTTTTCCCCTGGGGTCACACTAGCTTTCGTTGCTTATCCTTAAAAAAATACGTAGCAAGGTATTCACGATACTGATTATTAGAAAGTTTGCATATGTAGTTGAGTTTCAGCTCTTTTATTCTCTCTGGCTCTTTAAACATTTCCTGATATCAAAATTCATCCTGGTCTACATGCTCTCTGGGATCCAGAGTCAGGATGACTCTCACCATCTTTTGGGTAATTTGTAGCCTGTTTTTCAGTTTATTTTTATGGTTAAGGCAGAGCAAGAATCATCTACGTAATGTTATATTACAGTTAGAGCATTAGAATCTTATGTACCTGAGCAGGTAAGTACCATGTACCTGACGTACATGGATAAAATAATATTAATATATATATTTCACTGTTATGCATGAATATTTCACTAAAGTTACTGTTGAGATGGATTCCTCATTACATTAAAAAAATCCACTCTTTTCAGTTTACGTTTTGATCCAGTTTGCCTTCCGTTATCCAGACTGCAGACATAGTTTATCTATTTACTGCAAGACTTCCAGTGATAGTACTCTAGTTATGTCCTGTGGATATTAATATGAGACTGAGAGAGCACTGTCATCTGCATACAAAAGAAGTTTTGCTTTTAACGGTAATGGGCATGTCATTGACATACAATCTGTAATGGTTGTTATGAATGGTTTAAAAAACCGACAATTTGAAGATTGAGACACTTATGCAGCATATGGGAATCTTTATTCAGGAAACGTTTCGCCACACAGTGGCTTCATCAGTCCAATACAAAGAATAAGGCGTAAGGAGAGGAGGAGTATGAGGTAATCAGTCCCTCAGCCTGGGGTCGATGTGTTCAGTCCATCAATCTTGTAGAATGTACAGCATAGGGCCGTAGACGTGGCTTATTCTTATTCTTATTCTTACGCCTTATTCTTTGTATTGGACTGATGAAGCCACTGTGTGGCGAAACGTTTCCTGAATAAAGATTCCCATATGCTGCATAAGTGTCTCAATCTTCAATCTGTAATGGTAGATGGCATAAGAATACAGACAAACTGTAGCTGATGAAGACACAAGTCTACTCTGCTGGCGAAACGTTGTCATAAACACCATTTCCAATTACGTCTAGTGTCTTTATTAAGTACGACATAGCACAAGAAGAGTAAAGGGCCCAAGACACACCCTTGTGAAACTCCATGTGTTATCAGCAGGGATTCTCGTTCTGTAATATTTACCTTGACTATTTCCTATAGATCAGTATGATTTAAACTAGTGTACAAAACATAAGCTCTATAGTTTGTAGTTTCTTACATAGTTTGCTATGGTTCACTGTATCAGATACTTCTTGCAGATCTGAAGTCACTGTGCTGTTTAACAAATGCGTTATAGAGAGTCAATATTGTTTCTGGCTGGTAGGTAGACATTTCTTCGTCAGGAAACGGTTTTCTGTCACGAGTCCTAGTCATACGATGACCCGTCAGTGGATCCTCGAGAGAGTCGTTGATATTGTAGAAATGGAGGTACTGCTCGTTGCCCAATTACTGAGGGTTTGTGATTTCAGACCTTTTGTATTGCTGGAGCCCGATAGTCAGCAGCATCAGTGGTATCTAGTGTCTTGTTAGATAAGAGTGGTGTAGCAGATGACTTTCCTAAGTCATGTCACTGGTAACTTCATTACGGTGTTCAACTATTTTTCTTATATTTTATAATGTTATAATCGAAATTTCTTGCTGTGAAACATTTCTTGAGAGTTAGAGTTAAGTTGTGTGTATCTCTTCCTGCAGACTCCCTTGTTTCTAGAGTGTTGGCTCGTGATTTCCATATATGCATCATATGCCGCAGATATTTTTTTATATTGTTTTCATTAACACATCGACCGTTTCCCACCAATGCAGGGTGGCTCGAGAAAGAAAAACTTTCATCATTCACTCCAATGTTTTGTCAGAGGCGTGCTTACACTCCAGTTATAAAACTGCAACATATCTAACACGCTCACGCATGCTTGCTGGAAGGCCAAGCCCCTCGCACACAAAGGCTTCTTTACCCCCTCCCTCCGACCTTTTCTAGTCCGACCCCTACCCTGCCTTCCTTCCACTGCACATTTATATGCTCTTCAAGTCATTTTATTTCGTTCCACCCTCTCTAAATGTCCGAACCACCTCAGCAACACCTCAGCCCTCTGGATAATACTTTTAATAACCCCACATCTCTTCCTAATTTCCAAACTACGGATTCTCTGCATTATATTCACACCACACATTTCCCTCAGACATGACATCTCCACTGCCTCCAGCCTTCTCCTTGTTGCAACTTTCACCACCCATGTTTCACACCCATATAAGAGCGTTGGTATAACTATGCTCTCATACATTCCCCTCTTTGCTTCCATGGATAATGTTCTGTGTATCCACAGACTCCTCAGTGCACCGCTCACTTTGTTTTCGCTCATCAATTCTGTGATTCACTTCATCTTTCATAGACCCATCTGCTGACACGTCCACTCCAAAATATCCGAATACATTCACCTCCTCCATACTCTCTTCCTCCAGTCCGATATCCGGTCTGTCGTTACCTAAATTTGTTGTTATCCTCATCACCTTACTTTTTCTTATATTCACTTTTAATTTCCTCCTTTTACATACCCTACCAAACTCCTCCGCCAACCTCTGCAACTTCTTTTCAGAATCTCCCAAAAGCACAGTGTCATCAACAAAGAGCAACTGTGACAACTCCCACTTTGTGTTAGATTCTTTATCTTTTAAGCCCACATCTCTTGCATTCACTTTTCTTAGAACCCCGTCTATGAATATATTAAAGATCCACGGTGACATCACACATCCCTGTCTAAGGTCTGCTTTTACTGGGAAATAATCTCCCTCTCTCCTATATACTCTAACCTGAGCCTCACTATCCTCGTAAAAACTCTTCACTGCTTTCAATAACTTACATCCTATTCTATACATTTGAAACATCTGCCACATTGCCCTCCTATCCACCCTGTAATACGCCTTTTCCAAATCCACAAATGTCACAAAAACCTCTTTACCCTTATCTAAATACTGTTCATCTATATGTTTCACTGTGAGCATCTGGTTTTCACACCCTCTACCCTTCCAAAGCCTCCTTGTTCATCTGCTATCCTGCTCTCCGCAGAGTAATTACCTAGTATTAGATGCTGGAGCAGAGCTGTGCTCGTGGTGTCCAGTTGTTAGTGTGCATTGTCAAATATTTTTTCCAGTTGTTGTATTAGATACGACCGCCTTCTGGCTACCTGTCCAACAGTTCGATTTTGATTTTACGAAGACTATTGAGAGTTCCCCATGGAAAATAGAAAACATTAATGGAGTAAACGCAAACTGCTACAGTACCCGAGAGATTTTCTGTTTAAAAATAAAATTCGAATTTTATAGCAGGCAAAATGCGCCCTTGGGGAAATGTCACTAGTAGGGTACCACAAATATCTGTACATAAACCTATCTATACTGTTACAATTTATATGTAATACTGGAAGGAATAGAAAACTGAATGAATTTATTTGCAGTTGATAAAAAAAGCTCGAGTAATATAGAAAATGGTTGTAAATCTTTACAAGATGATATGAGTAAATTAAACAAACGAAGTGACAGGTGGATGATGGAACTTAATTTTGATAACTGCCATGTGATGGAAAGAGAAGAATTCGAAATTAGATCACGTAAAGAATAACTTTGTCTGCCAAATGATGTCAGTTTTTTTCCACAGAATCTTTATTCTTCCCGAGGTCTCTTCTGTTCTCGTTTACTCCCATTATCATTACATATCACAGGTCAATATTGAGTTTCATTATCCATCTCAGTCCTCTTACTTAACTTATACTTTATTTAGAGATTCACATCCAATGTGATTTTTTATTTTGCCTAAATTTTGTATATTTGCAAACACATGACTACAATTATTCTTTCCTTTTGGTAAATTGCTGATGTTATGTTAAAACATTATCAGTGGAAGAGGTAATATATGAGAGGCTGTTTCCTTTCCTCTATGAGGACATTTTAATTCTTGTCACTGTACGCATTTTCCTTCCAGAAATAACCAAAAAGGTGTGTAAACCTTAGGTGGAGGTTGTCCCAAGAAGGGTTGGAGGAAGTATGTAAAGAAGGTTTTGAATGCCAGGGGTTTGAACCTCCAGCAGGGTTATATTGGATTGAGTGGGGACAAGGGAATTTTATGGCTTGACGTGCTGTTGGAGTGTGGGTAAGGTCATAATTACGAAGGGAATTAGGGAAACCAATTCATCGGACTTAAGATCTCTAGGTGGGAAGTACAGTGGCTGCATTTTGGAGGAGGGACGGAGCTGCTGCAGTCTGCAAGGTCATCTGAAATGTGATGTCTGCCCACTTCTGGCAAGACACTCATTGAATGAGTGATGTTAAATATGCTACCTTTAGTTCACTGTTACCCTACCTTGAAGAAAGTCAGGCTTGTTAAAAAAATCTCTCGTCCATTGTCATACTTTGAATTTATTCCTCTATCGTTTTGTAGATTCCTGATTATTCTATCATGGAGAATGCTGTGAAGTTGTATCTTAATTCAAATATGTCAAATGAGGTTGTAGAGTCGTTGTGCTGCCAGAGTTTATAGGACCCAGCGAGCTTGGTAATAATGGTCTACAGTGTTCAATATTATGTGCATTTTGCGAAGGAGATACCTAATGTTGTGCAAACTGGTACACTAGTTGATTTTGGATTATTATTATTATTATTATTATTATTATTATTATTATTATTATTATTGTATTACATTCAGTGGAAGAGAGAAATTAAACTGTTATGCTTCTCCCGTGGAGTTTAAAACGCCGATCCTGCTCTTGTGTTATGTGATTTTGGATTTAGACTGGATTACGTTGGGTGAGTTACAACCCAAACTGACCTAATAAATCCAAAACATTCCTTTAATAACACTGTACACGTTCAAATATCAATAACCTCGTTTCTACCCTAAATATATATTTACGAAGTTTTTCACAGACCGAAACGTTTTGCCACTGAAAGCTTCATGTACACATTTCCAGTCTCTCCAGATATTTCTTAAGTAATATCTGTGACTCGTAGCAATTTGGCGGATCAAACAACGTGTACCTTACTTAAATATTACATTTTTCTGATTCTGAAATGTAATTAGTTTTGAAAGACAAGTAATGTTACTTTAATGATTATATTTTATCTTCTTTCAATATATCTAGATCTTAAAATACAAAAATTACACAAACTTGTTTTTTTTTTCAATTTGCTTGACAGAAAGTTGACGACCCATTGCAGGGACTAATATTATCAGTACTATTACTACCACGACTACTACAATCACTCCCTTCTTCCCCTTCCCCCTACCATATTGTCTTTAGACCTTCTTTACTTTCTCGAACTAATTGTGGTTTGACAATGATCCAGGAGGGACTGAAACATCGGCATAAGGTTCCTCGCATAATTGTGGGACTTTTAGTGAATTATTGTAGGTATGGTATAGTAGATTTTTTATTCTTGATGAAGTTTTTGGTTACTCGAGCGAGGCTTTCCTCTGGGTTACCCTTCCTAGTTCGAAGAAGAGCGTATCACACTATGTGATGGTAGGTTGTCCACCCCATATAAAAGAGTGCCACTACATCTTACTGCAGGAAGGAAAGAGAATTTAGGTAATCGTTCGAAGATACCCTCAAGGGATTCCTAACTTGGGTAGATATGAAAAACGATTTTTTTAGGTCAAAAAAAAAAAAAAAAAAGGTCAGGGGTCGACCTATAAACATTATTGGATTATACCAAGTTCCACATAACCTGTATACCGCTAGTCAAGGATACCCCGATACCTACACTCTGAAGTACGGTGCTCTCAGGGTATGTACATTGGTACATACCTCTCCGTGTATATACACTGATATTCACACACTGATATAGACTTCTCAGTGTATACACGCTGGTATTTACATCCACTCATGTGTGATGAATGGTTTTGAAAAACCGACAAGTTGAAGATTGAGACACTTATGCAGCATATGGGAATCTTTATTCAGGAAACGTTTCGCCACACAGTGGCTTCATCAGTCCAATACAAAGAGGAAGGCGTAAGGAAAGGAGGAGTATGAGGTAATCAGTCCCTCAGCCTGGAGTCGATGTGTTCAGTCCATCAATCTTGTAGAATGTACAGCATAGGGCCGTAGACGTGGCTTATATACTGTAGTGAGGTGACTTGAAGCAGACGGAGGCGGGATCATAGTGGTATCATCCACTAATCGAAGTAGGTCTTTGTCCAAAGGTTGAACAAACGTTGAAGAATTCTTTGTAAGAAGATCCCATGATGCTGCAGTGTCTGACAGTTGTGATGAATGGTTTGAAAAACCGACAAGTTGAAGATTGAGACACTTATGCAGCATATGGGAATCTTTATTCAGGAAACGTTTCGCCACACAGTGGCTTCATCAGTCCAATACAAAGAGGAAGGCGTAAGGAAAGGAGGAGTATGAGGTAATCAGTCCCTCAGCCTGGAGTCGATGTGTTCAGTCCATCAATCTTGTAGAATGTACAGCATAGGGCCGTAGACGTGGCTTATATACTGTAGTGAGGTGACTTGAAGCAGACGGAGGCGGGATCATAGTGGTATCATCCACTAATCGAAGTAGGTCTTTGTCCAAAGGTTGAACAAACGTTGAAGAATTCTTTGTAAGAAGATCCCATGATGCTGCAGTGTCTGACAGTTGTGATGAATGGTTTGAAAAACCGACAAGTTGAAGATTGAGACACTTATGCAGCATATGGGAATCTTTATTCAGGAAACGTTTCGCCACACAGTGGCTTCATCAGTCCAATACAAAGAGGAAGGCGTAAGGAAAGGAGGAGTATGAGGTAATCAGTCCCTCAGCCTGGAGTCGATGTGTTCAGTCCATCAATCTTGTAGAATGTACAGCATAGGGCCGTAGACGTGGCTTATATACTGTAGTGAGGTGACTTGAAGCAGACGGAGGCGGGATCATAGTGGTATCATCCACTAATCGAAGTAGGTCTTTGTCCAAAGGTTGAACAAACGTTGAAGAATTCTTTGTAAGAAGATCCCATGATGCTGCAGTGTCTGACAGTTGTGATGAATGGTTTGAAAAACCATCTTCTTACAAAGAATTCTTCAACGCTTGTTCAACCTTTGGACAAAGACCTACTTCGATTAGTGGATGATACCACTATGATCCCGCCTCCGTCTGCTTCAAGTCACCTCACTACAGTATATAAGCCACGTCTACGGCCCTATGCTGTACATTCTACAAGATTGATGGACTGAACACATCGACTCCAGGCTGAGGGACTGATTACCTCATACTCCTCCTTTCCTTACGCCTTCCTCTTTGTATTGGACTGATGAAGCCACTGTGTGGCGAAACGTTTCCTGAATAAAGATTCCCATATGCTGCATAAGTGTCTCAATCTTCAACATCCACTCATACACACCTCTCTGTGTATGCATATACACAGAGATACACACTTTTACTTGTATACCATATTGCCTAGAGTTTTTTTTTGTATGTTAAAAAAACAGAAAAAAATTGTATTTAGCAAGGCTTAGAGAATTTAATCGATTTTGATAATTTTTAATGACAGAAATCCAACTTTACTTGACAGCAAGAACAACTGAACTTACAAAGGAAAAAAAAGATATACTTGCCAGCAAAGACATCTGTCCATGACAGCAAGGACAGCTGTACTTGACATGAAGGTTAAAAGTACGTAAACCAAGATAAACGTTAGTCAACAGCGAAATCTCAAATAATGACTGAAAGTCGAGGATTATATAATCAATATAGAGGAGAATAAAGCACACTGAAAAAACAAAAATAGAAAATAACAAATCTGTGAATGTAATCAGGCTCCCTCGAGTTTTTAATTTTATGAAAGTCAACCAATTACGTTTTATTGCTCAACAGAGAAACGAGATGGAGAATAAACGTCACGGTACCGTGGCTCTACGACGTTACAGTCGGTCATGAACCATTAAGTCGCGATTTAATGATGGTCGAGGATGGACCGAAACGTCTAGTCCCGTCTATATCACGGGCCAATAAAAGTTTGAGGTCACGTTTACAAACATGTCTCTCTCCCTAATTCTGGGAAGGTCACTTCAAGTCTGAACTTACTGTGCTCCAACACGTACAGGTTCTGTGAAATAGAACCCCCACGTTCACGTAGAAGAGATATCAGGGGGAACCTGAAGATCAGTTCAATAGCAGACTACTGCTGGACGCTGCTGCAGGAGAGCCAGACTCAACACGAGGGAAAAGAAGCCTTAAAACTCTGATGTAAATGTGTTTACATGACTGTATGGTAATACATATGTTATTTTTGTTCTGTATGTATATGATGAATTATGTCATTATATGAACCGCACTTAATATTTGTGAATAATATAATCCCTGGGATTGTTAGGTGAGGCATGTCATCTGGTTCTTGAAGAGTCAAAATGTTGATCATATGGTTGAAAATAACTAAAGTGATAGAGACTAGACAAGATCAGATTCGTGATCAGTGTATCCAAGTTAGCTAGTGTTGCCTAGTGTTGCCTAGTGTTGCCTAGTGATGCCTAGTGCTGCCTAGTGCTGCCTAGTGCTGCCTAGTGCTGCCTAGTGTTGTTTATGGGTTGGGCGTTAAGCAAATGTTCTATGGAATGAATTAGTCTTTAATAATGATAGTATAAAATCTTAATATGTTCCATTTATGTAACGTAAAATGATAGATTAACGTTCATTAAGACATTAAAGGGGATGCGTCTCGTGACGCAAATGCATCAGATGAGGACCAGCAACCACTGGTGGACCGGTGCTGAAACAATCGTTTTCGCACTGGTGCTGGGTGCCGATACACAGGAGAACATGGCAAAGACAGTTAGCAAAAGAATCGGAAGTCCACACCGAGGCTATCAGCTGAGAAGAACTATCTACCTATGTCTAGACTAGGAAGCATCATGTGTTATGTGATCGAACAACCAATGGAGCAACGATGAACATATCAGATATTAAGCGAGCGCTACCATACCGAAGCTTGGCTTAACCAGAACGAAGATGTAAGGGACTATACTCACTACTGCCAGTGAGGACACTGTAGGAAGCTGAGACCAGCGTCACCACGCAAAGGTTAACTGACTGACACACACAGACACCCCTTCTCTTCTATGTCCTCGGGGCGGGGCTAAAGCCTCATGGGGAGGAGCGAGGGACAAGCATGCGTGAACTCCAGACTTTTTGTATATAGAAAGATTGATGTGAATTGTGTGGGGGAATGTAGGATTTTCCTGACGTTTGACTGGCGTGTTCGGTGATCACAATGTAAACATAGACTTAAGAAATAATGAATTATGTTTAAGTATTAATAAAGTCGATGCGTTTTTTTTCCGTGACCTTGGTGAGGATAGTGCATTAATTAGTTTAATGGTTTAATTATATTTTTTCCTAATTGTTGTGTAATTTATTAAATGAGGTTATTCTCGTTTTTATATTATTATTATTATTATTATTATTATTATTATTATTATTATTATTATTTTTATTATTATTATTACCGCTACCAATATTACTACTAATACTACTATTACTACTACCGCTATTTCTACTACTACTACTACTGTTACTACTATTACGGGTACTGTTGTACTACTACTACTGCTGCCACTACTATCGTTGCTGCTATTACTACTACTGCTGGTACTACTAATACTACTACTACTTTTACCATTACCGCTACTATTACCATTACCGCTACTATTACCATTACCGCTACTACTACTGCTAATGCTGCTACTACTGTTGTTACTATTGCTATCGCTACTACTACTATTACTTCTTTTAATTATTATTTCTACTATTACCTCTGTTAAGACTACTGTAAGACTACTGTTACTATTACTTCTGCTTCTAATACTACGATTCCTACTACAACTACTTTCACCACTCCTGATGTATATATTAAGTTTATATAGTCAATCTCTTGAAGTTTATGTTCTTATCTCAAGTTGACTCAAAGATAATCAGTTGAGTGTGATGTATACTTGATGTATACTTGATGTATACTTGATGTATACGTGATTGAAAATAAAATGAAGCAAATATCAGCAAGCCGAAGAATAATTTCAAAATATTAATATAACTTTTATTTTTGGGGGGGGGGAGGGGAAGGTCAAACACAAAAATCAATATACTATTCAAAAATTTTTTATGGTATTAATGGAAAATTATTGAAAATAGATGCAATATAGTCCATAAGTTTGAGATTACATTTCTTGAAAATCCGGAGAATATCTTGACGACTAGAACGAATCTCGGGAGATAATTAAAAGCAGTTCGGGACGACTGGAGTAAAATTTATATTGCGAGATTAAAGAATGGAATGGGTTCCGAAGGGGTCGTCCTCCTCAGTTCTTGAGACAAACCTGAAACATAATTTCTAAATTATTTAGAGTGGTTGATGAGTGAATAATATGTTATATTCCCAAGACCCGTATGTAGGTAGACAATAATGCTGTTACAGAAGACCAGAAGGCTGATTCTACTGACTCAGTTAACACAGACATCATATTTACTGAGGGTTTTAGCATGTCGTATCTTGGAGCACTTAAAAAAACACTGTATTTTGAGCCTCGACATTAAGTTTTACTAAGGTTTCAACTGGTTCATGTTTGTGATGAATGGTTTGAAAAACCGACAAGTTGAAGATTAAGACACTTATGCAGCATATGGGAATCTTTATTCAGGAAACGTTTCGCCTCACAGTGGCTTCATCAGTCCAATACAAAGAGGAAGGCGTAAGGAGAGGAGGAGTGTGAGGTAATCAGTCCCTCAGCCTGGAGTCGATGTGTTCAGTCCATCAATCTTGTAGAATGTACATTCTACGAGATTGATGGACTGAACACATCGACTCCAGGCTGAGGGACTGATTACCTCACACTCCTCCTCTCCTTACGCCTTCCTCTTTGTATTGGACTGATGGTTCATGTTTGTCAGAATTAGACATTTATTAGGATATTTAATGGAGGACATAATGAAGCTTCTCTCTCTCAGCTCACTGAAAGTAAGATAATCAGTTGACTGTAACATAATAACGGAGAGTAGCAGATTATTAACGAGTGATGTATTGTAAAAGGAAACGAAATAAGTGTCGACATCAATCAAAGAGAAATTTCTAAATAACATCGTGAATTTAGCAACGTGTGTGTTATTTCTATGACGTTCAGGTTTTAACTGTGCTGGTACATGCTATTGAAAGAAGTTTTCAGAAATCATACAAGAAAAGGATAAAATTTTGGTCTTATTAATAGATATATGAAAATTTTTTTGTAGTGGGAGAAGTGATGAGGCGGCGAGTCAAGTTGATGGTACAGAGAGCTGGGTCCACTAGTTGCAGGAATACCATATTTCCATAGTCATGCATTACCTAAGATATCAGACAGCACGCACTCGTTATTATCTTTAATTTCTTCAAGGGGGGTGGATAGGTAAGCAAGCAGAAGGTCTCGAACGTGTGACCATAGGTTCCCGTGGCTGGTCATCATACGTCGAACACCCGCTTCAGGAAACACTTGTTCTGTCTCCCGACAAATCTTATCTAATTTAACTTCAGCTATCTTCCCAGTCATCCTGGGAACGATGAAATTCTCATGACATCCCTATGACTCAACTCTGCCTTTAACTTTTAGTTGTGCTCCCGAATACCTGTTTCCTACCTCTCAGTATATCCCTGCCTACCCTATTAATTCTACTGAGTATTTTGTACGTTGTTATCATATCTCCCCCTCTTCTCCTCATTATGTCGTCACGTTCAGTTCCTTTATCCTCTACTAATTGCTCGTACCCATTAGCTCTGGACATTAGCTCATTACATCCAACGTACCTTTCTCCAGTTTCCTAAAATGCTTTTCCAAGTGCCTGTTCCATGATGGTGCTGCATACCCGAAAATGGGCCAGGCATTTGTAGTATATAGGGCCATGCATGACTCTTTGCTGAGATTCCTAAAATACTGCTCTAAGGTTTGCCAAACGAGCATTGGTTGCACAGGTTATTTGGTTCACAGTTGCCTCCGGCGATATGCGTGGCAGTACTCACCTCTGGGTCGTCTTCTTTGACTGAAGTTTGAGGCATTTGTTACCCAAGTTTAAACCTCTTTTCTGGTCATTTTACCCCCTTCTCTAATCTTAATAAATATGCATTTGCTGGAGTTGAATTCAAGCAACAACTTATCTGACCACTTTTACAGCGTGTCCAGCTCTATTTGTAACAGTTCCTAGTCATTATCGGTTTTTATTTTCATTAGTTTTCAGTCATCAGCAAACAGGGATACATCTGACAAAATCCTATCTCGCTTATCATTCATATATATCAGAAACCCGTGTTGGTTATGTTTTTATGACATCAGTCATAGTGATCTGTTGATCAGCGCTTCCTGCCTTCTTAACCATGGGATTACATTCGTTACCTTCAGATAACTAGCAACAATTCCGTGTAGATCTTAACTAGTGGTTCGGTCAATGCTTCTAGTCTCTCACCGAATTCACTCCATTTGATTTATCCATCACGTTCAAACATTTTTTACCTCTTCTGTTGTGTGTACGATGTCCAGTACCTATCCCTGTATCCTTTCCCACTGGCTCTCTGGTACTGTCCTTATTTCAGACTTAGAACACACGTTTAGATTGTTCCACATTTCACCGACTTGTCGGCGAAATGTGAGCTCCTCTCCTTCAGATGTACTTGTGGTAAATACTAGAAACAATCTTGCCGGCTCATTTCCTCCTCTATCTTATGTCGTGTCCTTAACATGCTGATATGCAAAGATTCTCCTAACCACTTCCGTCATCTTAGCCCTCCCAATGTGGGTCCCAATTCTCCCAGTCTATTTCCATGTGGTTAAAATCACCGATGATTTCATCTCAGTTTGTAAAACCCATTATCAACAACGTATATAAACTCTACACGAGGAACAAATGGGCTGGTAAAACCATATTTTAAATTGAGAAAAAAATGAATACTTTTATAGCACTGGAAAGGGAAAAACAGAAAACGCAAATTTGGGATTATAAGAAAATTACAGAGTTTGTCATTAACCGAGACTTAACGTTTTCTCTGGCGCGTTAAGTCAAGATAAACAATGACTTTTTTCCTAAGCGACTCACGCACAGTGGCCAAAAAACAAAATAATATATCTATTTTTCCTGGAAGTCATACATGATAATTTAATAAATTTAGGAAATTCGAGTTCTAAAAATATATATAAATATTCTAAATTATATTAGCGTTCTGACGACCGGCAGTACGAATTATTATTATTTTAACTGAATGAGTAGATTACATGTAACAGTGTATTTACACTGTGTCTCTCCGTGTATGCACCGAGAGGCGTACATCTTCCAGTTTATATACACTGATGTATATGCATTGAAAGTATGCATTTTCCAGTGTGTATAATCTTAGAAGTTTGTATTTCTCCGAGAGTTACACTTCTACAAAAATGTATACACCGAGAGGTGTGTGAATCTCACTGTAGTTACTGTGAGGTGAACATCTTCCAGTGTATTTACACTGAGAGGTGGGTGTCTCTCAGTGTATATACCGAGAAGTTTACATTTTAAAGTATAAATATGCACGTAGATGTGTGTATCTGTGTATATACATTAATAGATGCTCAGCTTTGTATATACACCGATAGATGTGACTCAGTATATTCAGAGATGTGTATCTCTCAGTGTATATACATCGAGAGGTTTATGTCTTTCATGTACAAGCAGAGAGAGAGATATATGTAACTCTCAGAGTATATATATCAGGAAGTGTGTGTTAGAGTGTATAACATAAACATACCATAAACATAACAAAAACATAAAAACAGCTGAAGCATTAATGTTTTGGAAAAACGTAAACTCACTGATCTACCATGCGCTTTAACAGACATTTTGTTTCTTTAGCCTGCATGACATGTCTGCATGACGTCTTCCATACTGTATATATATATATATATATATATATATATATATATATATATATATATATATATATATATATATATATATATATATATATATATATATATATATATACACTTCCAGTCAGACTAGGAGGCATTGGTGTCCGCAAGTCATCACAGATTGCGTTACCTGCTTTTCTGTCCTCGTGTATTGCATCCAGAGAGCTTGTAACAGCGATTCTCCCTGAACATCTTAGGGACAAGATTGGAGTCCAGGACCATAAATTCATTGACGGAGCAATGATCTGGGATAATCTAACGGGCTCTGGAGCCAGACCTGCTCCCCCCAACAACTACAAACAATCGCACTGGGATGGTCCAATAGTGGAAAATATTGCCTCAACAATGCTTCAGAGTGTGTCAGGGAAGGATACAGCCCGCCTCCTGGCAGTGAGAGGCCCTCATGCTGGGGACTTTCTGTTGGCTGTTCCCAACTCCAGCCTTGGCACACGCCTTGTCCCACAGACCATCCGCATTGGTGTTGCCCTTCGACTTGCCGCCCCTATTCTCGCCGAACACAAGTGTATTTGTGGCAGTGAAGCAGCAGACCGATTCGGGTACCATGGTCTTGTGTGCCGTAAATCCGAGGGAAAGATTGCAAGACATGAGGAGGTTAATAACATTATCAATAGGAGCCTCACAACAGCTGGATGCCTAGCAGTAAGGGAGCCACCCCAACTATGCAGATCTGATGGCAGCCAGAAGCGTACAGATGGTATCACCCTTCAAGCCTGGACAGATGGGAAGCAGGTGGTGTGGGACTATACATGTGCATCTACCTTGGCTGATACCTATCTCCAATACACCAGGGAGGAAGGAGGGGCAGCTGCCAGCTTCAGGGAGTCCCAAAAGTCTAGAAAATATGGAGAACTTGCCCATCATTATATGTTTGTTCCCATAGGCTCAGAGACCCTTGGCTCATGGGGAAAGAGTGCATCTAATTTCCTTAAGGAGCTGGGAAAAAGACTCATCAGGGTAACTAGGGATCCCAGGGCAGCTAGTTTTCTGTTCCAGCGGCTCAGTGCGGCTGTTAAAAGGGGTAATGCCTGCTGCATTTTGGGCACACGCCCTAGCTCTGGGGAGCTGGATGAGATTTTCGCCTTATAATCGGTGATACACACGTAACAACATGTACCGTATATGCCACCTTTATATTAACAATGTATCTCTTAAATCTTCTGTGCCATAATATGTAATAATATATATATATATATATATATATATATATATATATATATATATATATATATATATATATATATATATTCAGAGGGTCGAGCATCCACAATTTGCTCTGTTGAATGGCCCAGACGAGTCGAGAACTTCATTTGTTTTGCCACATCTGATTTTGCCCACTAATCTATGGAGATGCAAAGATGAAACACTATACAACATCATAGGTTCAATAGGTGTCTTGCCAGAAGTGTGCGGACATCGTAATTCAAATGAGCCTTACCAACATTTCCAAACATCTTTGAGAGTGCAGGAACTGTTCAGTACTCCCAGCATCCAGACTCGCACCATCTCCACCCATCCCTCAGAGTGCACACAGTGTACCTTCCACCTCGAGAACTCAAGTCAGGCTATCAGGTTTCCTTGAGTTTCTTCATCAATGCTACTTTGTTTACACTCCAACAAGTTAGATTCCAAAACAAAAGTTTTTGAAAAATAAAGGGATCGCATTGTGCCTGTCTTCTATATTCCTCTTATGGTAAATGATACGACAGCCAGCTGATACTTTGAACCCTAAGGGGCACTGGCCCTTCAAGATGAGTGCCTTGATGCCACTGAAGGGCTCTTGATTAAATGAATATAAAAGTAACTCACTGGAGTACTGAGCAGGTAGCAGAGTGAAGCCATCCTATAATTACTCTCAGATCAATATGTGTGTGTGTGTGTGTGTGTGTGTGTGTGTGTGTGTGTGTGTGTGTGTGTGTGTGTGTGTGTGTGAGTGCAAGGGTGTCTTGGGGTCGCAGTTGCATGACATCCCGTGCAAGAGTGAGTCAATTAGACAAGAATTTGATCCGCTCCGGTTGTCACCGTGTCAGTCACTTGTTCCAGATGGGAGACTGGCCTCCAGGCAAGGAGGAGGTTGGCGGTGTTACCACTGACGGAAACCATATTAGGCCATGGTGATGAAGAGAGGTCACAGGTGCAGAGCAAGCGATCAGTGTGACACCCTTTACAGCTTTACCAAGTCAATGATGCTTTACATAGAATGGAAACGCTGTTATGGCAAAAGTGGCAGCTGCCTCAGGAACGCATATATGCGAAGGGATTTTTTGGGCATTTTTTTTTTTTGAGTAACAATAAACCTGAACATTATATATATAATGTATGTAAATAAAATGTTGGTCTAGGATCCATCCTGCTCTTAATCCAACACTGAATGTAGCCGTCGTTGATATATGACCAAATTCACGATTTTTCATAGAATTCTGGGAAAATTAGACAGGGAAGCCTTGAGCCTGGGTGTTGGCTTTGTTGATGTGTAGGGCGGGGGGAGGAAGTCATTTATGTGACAGGTCATCTGTTCTACATTTCTCTTTATTTGAAATAGAGCCACTAGTGCAGTTTTTTTAATGATGGTTTATGTCTGGCAGGAGCGACCTTTGGTTTGTTTTACTTCTTGGAGGAGAGATGATCTTTCTTGTGAATAATAGGAGGATCAGTTCTTAACAATTTCTTACCCATATATATTACGTAGTATCTATATATATATATATATATATATATATATATATATATATATATATATATATATATATATATATATATATATATATATATATGAGAAAATGAAGACGTTTTAATGAAACATAATTATGACAGCGGGGAATTCCTTGGAACCGAGAGGCAGGGTGAGGAAAACTACGCCCACAAGTGACCCTGATGGAACAAAGGATGGCGTCTAGCCTTATTGTCTGCGTCCTTACACGCCTCACCCATAAACCAGCCATTGTCTGCTCCCTCTCACGCCTCTCACATAAACCAGCCATCACTCATGACTGTTCTGGGAAGATGGCTACTGACCTTGTCCTGAATACCCGCCCATTCTCATCTTATTACCGCTCGTGAGTCGTGTTGTCTAATTCGCAACTAACCAACAAATTCTATACGACTGTTTTCCGACGTTTTACTCCACCTTTGAACATCACCAGTTTCTGAGATAATAAAGTCCAGGAGGGACCGAAACCTAGTGAGTTACTCGTGGCTTAACAGAGAGCAAAACTTCGTATTAATAAGGAAGCAGAAAGGCCCAAAACTTCGCGTCTAATTTTTAATTAAATTTTACGTGTAAGCTGTTAATTTGTCTTGTCATGGTGTTGTAGCTTTTATTTTTCACTTTGCCCATTGCACAAGATCTATTCAATTTTACTTCGCTTCTCCTTCAAGAAGGAAAAGGGGAAAGGCTTGGTAATTGAAACCTACAAGTGCTTTAGAAAAACACCTGAGCATACACCAGGACATATATATTAACAAATGTGTCGGCCCTTTGACTTAAGTGATCAAGCGATCGAGGCCCTAGACCGAACCATTATCTAATATATACTACATTGTGTTTACTCAAGGGGATGAAGGAGGGAGTTAAGAAGGAAGAGTTCGTTTAAATTGGTGAAGGCCAAGAAATCTGAATTCCCATCCTTTATATGGAGGAGGAATGTGATCGCTTCTCATTCCCCATAGGCTTTAACATCCATTCGTGTATGGTAATTCGCTTGATATAACGTACACTAAGATTGGCACTGATAATCTTCAGGCGTTAATCAAAACATACGTGGAATACAACCAGGGAAGTCTGCAACTCTAACGAAATTTTACACGAAGTATCAATTTGCTCTAGAATGCAAATGTGAAAATTATCCGTGTCCACATTAAACTCCTTTGTGTCTCCTTTCAGATTTAACCCTGACACGCTGGACGGTCACAAAACCCAAATAGGGACACAGGAAGACCAGGAGAAGGCAAACAGGACACGGAATTAATACTGATAGGCAGAACAGTTACAAAACGCAAACAGGGGCATCGAAAGCTCACTAGAAGACAAATAGGACACTGGATTAACCCTGACATGTTGGACAGTCACAAAACGCAAAGAGGGACACAAGAAGCCCAACAGAAGACAAACAGGACATGCATCACCGCTGGAGATCAATGGCAGCTCACCTTTGGGAGCCTGACAGGAAGCAATTTATCCGTCCGGAAAACACCGGTTTCTCACACGCAAACCAACGGTGGTAAATCCTCCACGTCCTTGACTCTATTAGTTAGTCACAGCTTTTCCCACCCCTGCTGTTGCTACATCTTCATTCTAACGGGTTTGTTTTCACTCTTTCTCTCGCTTATTATTCTCTTCAGTGCGTTCACAACTTCTCCACAGCTTCGAATTTACTACGAGGAACACATGACGTATTGGTGATAAGTACAATTATAAGAGACAGTTAAATTTTATACAGAGTAAAAAGTTGGATTGGGAAAGCTCTACACAGAACTAAAAATAACTTGTTAAACCTCTTCATAGAGCAGAACATAACGTGATAAAGCTTAATACAGGGCAAAATATAACTTAATAAACCGATACACAGAGCAAACCTGACTTGACAAAACGCTACACGGACCGAAATATGATTTGATAAAACTCTGTTACAGGGAAACACTACTTCATGAAGCTCTTCACTAAGCACAACGCGATAAAAAGTTGTCTCAATAAAATCTTGCGCCACAACCTGCCTCCTTGTCTCTTCACAAAGTGTTTACCGCTCCAGCTAACCTAAGTTCCTCTTAGGTTAGCTGGAGCGGTAAACACTCGTGGCTCATTCAGCGCTAGCACGAGCCGAGGCTCGATGACAGGTAGTCACCTGAACTCAACTAGCTAATGAAAATTTTTGTGTTAGTGTGTGCGCAAAACCTGGCTTGTTCCTGGACAATATCAGCTGATTTGTTTCTTGATAATATCAGTTGGCTTACTCCTGGACACTACCACCTGGCTTATTCCAGGCTTGTTCCTGGATAATATATAGTATTTCTGGACTTGGTAAAACTCATAATTTTTTTCCTTTTAGGGGCTGGGACTGTTCCGTTCATATCAGTGAAAAATTCTTGATCCAAGAAGCTGGAGCTTCTTATCTTTCCTTGAAGCATCACGGATTACTTTCATTTCCTCGGGCAGTGGTCATTCCTTAAGGAGTTAGGGCTTTCCCATAGTACCACCACCACTACTGCTGTTGCTGTTACTGTTACTGCTGTTACTGTTACTGCTATTACTGTTGCTGCTGTTACTATTGCTGCTGTTATTGTTGCTGCTGTTACTGTTGCTGCTGTTTCTGTACAGCTGCTGCTGCTGTGCTCCCGCCACTACTACTATTACTTTTATTACTGTTACTACTACTATGACTAGTATTATTATTACTACTATTGTTATTACTAGTCTTACTACTACTACTACTATGACTACTACTACTACAACGTCTACTGCTACTATTACTATAACTATTACTGCTTTTACTCTTACTAATATTGTTGTTATTGCTATTTCTATTATTACTGTTATTATTATTACATCTTTTATTTCTAGTACTACTACTATTACTGTTACTACTACTACTATTACACTACTATTGCTACTACTACTGTTGCTACTACTATTACTACTACTATTACTACTACTACTGTTACTACTACTATTACTACTACTACTGTTACTACTACTATTACTACTATCACTACTACTACTGTTACTACTATTACACTACTGTTGCTACTATTACTACTACTACTGTTACTACTACTATTACTACTACTGTTACTACTACTATTACTACTACTACTGTTACTACTATTATTACTACTACTATTACTACTACTACTGTTACTACTATTACTACTACTATTACTACTACTACTGTTACTATTACTACTACTACTACTGTTACTACTACTACTACTACTGTTACTACTACTATTACTACTATTACTACTACTATTACTACTACTACTGTTACTACTACTATTACTACTATTATTACTACTACTATTACTACTACTACTGTTACTATTATTACTACTACTATTACTACTACTACTATTACTACTATTATTACTACTATTACTACTACTACTACTGTTACTACTACTATTACTACTACTACTGTTACTACTACTATTACTACTACTGTTACTACTACTATTACTACTATTACTACTACTATTACTACTACTATTACTACTACTACTACTACTGTTACTACTATTACTACTACTACTACTGTTACTACTACTATTACTACTGTTATTACTACTACTATTACTACTACTACTGTTACTACTACTATTACTACTACTACTGTTACTACTACAATTACTACTACAATTACTTCTACTGCTGCTACTACTTCAGCTACTATTACTATTAAAAATATAATAATAATTATTATTATTTACTATTATGTTAAGAGAAGAAAGTAATTTTTGGATTTGTTTTTATGGTAAATCTTTGATCACTGGAAACATTATGATCGTCGGGGTCATACACAGCTTTAGGTTTGGGAAGTAATCGGAATCAACCCGAAGAAGTTGAGTTTTGTTCCAATTCCTTAAATCAAAAGACCGGCCGTATCAGCACCTATTTCAACTTCGAAAGGCATGTAACATGAGCACTATATATTAAGAGTAGAATACGGAAAATCACAGGTATAATTGTTTGTATATATATATATATATATATATATATATATATATATATATATATATATATATATATATATATATATATATATTTATTTATTTATTTATTTATTTATTTTGGGTTGGTGCAGGATCTTAGGTTATGCTTCCGATCTCTATTACTTCAGGTGTGTCAAACTGGAGTTTAATGGAACTGAAACGTACTTGAGGCTCACAGCGCTTTCCACAAGGTATTCCATTCTCAGAGTTATATCAGCAATGTCACTCCAGCGTAGATCCTCTATTACGTAAGAAGTTTTCAGTTTGTAATTGATGGACAAGGGTCAGACACCAAGATGTGTGTGTGTGTGTGTGTGCGTGTGTGTGTGTGTGTGTGTGTGTGTGTGTGTGTGTGTGTGTGTATGTGTGTATGTGTATGTGTATGTGTGTGTGTGTGTGTGTGTGTGTGTGAATAATGCTGTGTGTTGCAGATCATTTCTCTGTTTTTACCCAATCAGCTGTCTCCATCCAACTACACTCACACACCCGCTCTCTCTCTCTCTCTCTCTCTCTCTCTCTCTCTCTCTCACACACACACACACACACACACAGATGAGTCAAATGGATGTTAGGAAGTATTTCTTCAGTCATAGAGTATTCAGGCTGTGGAGGCAGGAACCATACATAGCTTTAAGACGAAGTATGATAAAGCTCATGGAGCAGGGAGAGAGGGGACCTAGTAACAACCAGTGAAGGGGTAAGGCCAGGATCTGAGTCTCGACCCCTGCAACCACAATTAGGTTAGTACAATTAGGTGAGTACACACAGAAAAAAAACAAGCACACACACATACAAACACACTTTCTCTACACACTACACATACACTCTACATACATACATGCATACATCGTTCAAGACACTACACCATGTACGTCAAGCCCATACTGGAGTATGCAGCACCAGTTTGGAACCCACACCTGGTCAAGAACGTCAAAAAATCAGAGAAAGTGCAAAGGTTTGCAATAAGGCTAGTGCCATAGCTAAGGAGAATGTCCTACGAAGAAAGGTTGAGGGAAATCGGCCTGAAGACACTGAAAGACAGGAGGGTTAGAGAAGACATGATAACGACATACAAAATACTGTGAGGAACAGATAAGGTGGACAGAGACGGGATGTTCCAGAGATGGGACACAGAAACAAGGGGTCACAATTGGAAGTTGAAGACTCAGACGAGTCACAGGGATGTTAGGAAGCATTTCTTCAGTGTTAGAGTTGTCAGGAAGTGTAACAGTCTGGCAAATGATGTATGTAGTGGAGGCAGGAACCATACATAGCTTCAAGACGAAGTATGATAAAGCTCATGGAGCAGGGAGAGAGAGGACCTAGTAGCGATCAGTGAAGAGGCGGGGCCAGGAGCTGAGTCTCGACCCCTGCAACCTCAAATAGGTGAGTCCACACAAGTTATCTCGTTACCTTAATGAAATAGATTATTTTATAAGTAGTAGTTTTGTATGTGTATTGAACACCTTTACTGTACCCGTTTTATTTATAAAATCCTATGCTGTACCCGTATTATTCGTGAAATACCTTTGTTGGACCTGTGTTAATCATGAAATACCTTTGTTATACCCGTGTTATTCATGAAAAACCATTATTATACCCATGCTACTTATGAAATGCCTTTGTTGTACACGTGGTATTCATGAAATACCTTTGCTGTAGTCGTGTTTTATGACATTCCCTTCATTTATTGTAACCAGTCTTAAATAGGAGAGAATAACTAGCAGTATGATCACTAGATATAAGGGACCTGCCTCCTGTCTGCCACTTGTCTGACACCAGTCTGCCACCACTGTGCCACCACTTTGGTACTACTCTAACCTCATATTATCATCACTTCGATGCAATGCTGTAACCAGTCTTAACCCTGACGCCATTTTCATGCCTGACACCACCCTGCCAGTGTCCTTCCATCACCCTGTCAACCTGTACCATTGTCTTTCCACTAACCTGACGCTCAGTACCACTAACCTACTACCATACGTCCACCATTAGCACCATATACAGTGGAACCTCGGTACTCGAATAGCTCCATTGTATAAGTTTTAGTGTGAAGATTCAGTTCCGTAATGTTTTATCTGACGATTCACCGAGGAGAGATAGTGAAACGCGAAGGGACGGTTCCGTAGACTTACATCGATTTTTTTCTAGTCATTTGGCCCGGAATTTTTTGTTTATTTTGAACATTCTGTTCAACGACCCGGGGTTATCTGTGTGTGTGTGTGTGTGTGTGTGTGTGTGTGTGTGTGTGTGTGTGTGTGTGTGTGTGTGTGTGTGTGTGTGTGTGTGTGTTTTATGTTCAACTATGTCCAGTTGAAGCCTCAGCAAACGGTACAGTCCTCGTTCCTCCTCACTCCTGTTGTGTACCTATGAATATGTGTGCTTGTGTATGTGGTGTGTGTGTGTGTGTGTGTGTGTGTGTGTGTGTGTGTGTGTGTGTGTGCTTGTGTACTCACCTATTTGCTCGCCTATTTGTGGTTGCAGGGGTCGAGTCATAGCTCCTGGCCCCGCCTCTTCGCTGATTGCTACTAGGTCCTCTCTCTCCCTGCCCCATGAGCTTTATCATACCTCGCCTTAAAACTATGTATGGTTCCCGCCTCCACTCCGTCACTTTCTAGGCTATTCCACGGCCTGACTACTCTATGACTGAAGAAATACTTCCTAACATCCCTTTGATTCATTTGAGTCTTCAAATTCCAATTGTGACCTCTTGTGTCTGTGTCCCTTCTCTGGAACATCCCGTCTTTGTCCACCTTGTCTATTCCGCGCAGTATTTTATATGTCGTTATCATGTCTCCCCTGACCCTCCTGTCGTCCAGTGTCGTCAGGTCGATTTCCCTCAATCTTTCTTCGTAGGACAATCCCCGTAGCTCTGGGACTAGTCTTGTTGCAAACCTTTGCACTTTCTCTAATTTCTTGACGTGCTTGACTAGGTGTGGATTCCAAACTGGTGCTACATACTCCATTATGGGCCTGACGTAAATGGTATACAGAGTCTTGAACGAATCCTTACTGAGGAATTGGAACGCTATCCGTAGGTTTGCCAGGCGCCCGTATGCTGCAGCAGTTATCTGATTGATGTGCGCCTCAGGAGATATGCTCGGTGTTATACTCACCCCCAGATCTTTTTCCTTGAGTGAGGTTTGCAGTTGACCATCTAAACTATATTGTGTCTGCGGTCTTCTTTGCCCTTCCCCAATCTTCATGACTTTACATTTGGCAGGGTTAAACTCAAGGAGGTAGTTGCTGGACCAGGCGTGTAGCCTGTCCAGGTCCCTTTGTAGTCCTGCCTGATCCTCATCCGATTTGATTCTTCTCATTAACTTCACATCATCTGCAAACAAGGACACTTCTGAGTCTATCCCTTCCGTTATGTCGTTCACATATACCAAGAACAGCACAGGTCCTAGGACTGACCCCTGTGGAACCTCGCTTGTCACAGGCGCCCACTCTGACACCTCGTCAAGTACCATGACTCGTTGTTGCCTCCCTGTCAGGTATTCTCTGATCCATTGCAGTGCCTTACCTGTTATGTGTGTCTGATCCTCTAGCTTTTGCAGTAACCTCTTGTGGGGAACTGTGTCGAAGGCCTTCTTGCAGTCCAAAAAAAAATGCAGTCGATCCACCCCTCTCTCTCTTGTCTTAATTCTGTCACCTTGTCATAAAACTCTAGTAGGTTTGTAACAGGATTTTCCTTCCCTGAAACCGTGCTGGTTGTCAATTATTCACTTGTTTCTTTCCAGGTGCTCCACCACTCTCCTCCTGATGATCTTCTCCATGACCTTGCATACTATACACGTTAGTGATACAGGTCTGTAGTTTAGTGCCTCATGTCTGTCTCCCTTTTCAAAAATTGGGACTACATTTGCCATCTTCCATACCTCAGGGAGTTGCCCAGTTTCAAATGATGTATTGAAGATCTTTGTTAATGGCACACACAGTATCTCTGCTCCCTCTTTAAGGACCCACGGAGAGATGTTGTCTGGTCCTACCGCCTTTGAGGTGTCAAGTTCGCATAGCAGTTTCTTCACCTCCTCCTTGGTTATATGTACCTCATCCAGCACTTGCTGGTGTACCCCCCTGTTCTGATTACCTGGAGTCCTACTGGTTTCCACTCTAAATACTTCTTTTAATCTCATGTTGAGCTCCTGACATACCTCTCGGTCGTTTCTTGTGAACTCCCCATCACCCTTCCTCAGTCTGACTACCTGGTCCTTGACTGCTGTTTTCCTCCTGATGTGGCTGTACAACAGCTTCGGGTCAGTGTTGACTTTCGATGCTATGTCATTTTCATAATGTCGCTGAGCCTCCCTTCTTATCTGTGCATATTCGTTTCTGGCTCTTCTGCTAATCTCTTTATTTTCATGAGTTCTCTGTCTTCTGTACCTTTTCCATTCTCTAGTACACCTAGTTTTTGCCTCCCTAACCTTTGGGTGTACCAAGGACTCGTTCTGTTCTTCCCATTATTTCTGTTTCCCTTGGGAACAAACCTCTCCTCTGCCTCCTTGCATTTTGTTGCCACATAGTCCATCATTTCTTGTACTGGTTTTCCCGTCAGTTCACTCTCCCACTGAATGTCTTGAAGGAAATTCCTCATGCCTGAGTAGTTCCCCCTTTTGTAGTTTGGTTTTTCCCAACCTATTCCTGCTACTCTCTCCACTTGGAGCTCAACTATGTAGTCGAAGCACAGAACCACATGATCACTAGCTCCCAGGGGCCTTTCATACATGATATCCTCGATGTCCGAACTGCTCAAGGTGAATACAAGGTCCAGTCTTGCTGGTTCATCCTCTCCTCTCTCTCTGGTAGTGTCTCTAACATGTTGATGCATGAGGTTTTCCAGTACCACATCCATCATCTTGGCTCTCCATGTTTCGGGACCCCCATGGGGCTCCAGGTTTTTCCAGTCAATCTCCTTGTGATTGAAATCACCCATAACTAGTAACTTTGCTCCTCCCATGTGTGCTCTCCTGGCTACCTCGGCTAGTGTGTCAACCATTGCTCTGTTGCTCTCATCGCCTTCTTCTCTAGGCCTCCTGCAGTTCTGTGGTGGGTTGTACATTACTGCAATTATCACCTTATGTCCCTCAGACTGGATTGTTCCTACTAAGTAGTCCCTTTCGCCCGTGCCGTCCATTCCTTCCATTTTCTCAAAGCCCCACTGGTTTTTAATGAGCAGTGCAACTCCTCCTCCCCCTCTCCTCCCTCTGTCTTTCCTGAGGATTTGATATCCGGATGGAAAGATTGAATCTGTTATTATTCTGGTGAGTTTTGTTTCTGTGAGTGCTATTATGTCTGTGGATGTCTCCTTGATTCTTTCATGCCACTCCTCATAATTATTTGTTGTTCCATCTGCATTTGTATACCACACCTTCAACTTCTTTTCTAAGACTGTGGTCTGGGAGGTATATTGGGGTTGGGGAAGTGGGAGACCTGATAAGGAACTATGGGTGGTTGCTGTGGGGGTGGAGTTTGTAATGCAGTGGGTGGGGGAATTGGATGTGGCATGGGTGTTTTGGTTTAGAGTGTTTGGTTGCACTGGGGTTGACCTGGTTGCGAGGCTTCTATAGGAAGTTGTGAGAGAGGCTGTATTTGATCTTCCTGGGTCTGGGATCTCCTGTCTGTCTTCGCCATCCCCTCTCTTTCCTCCTTTCGCTTTTGTACCGTCTCTCTCAGTTTCTGCCTTTCTTCTTGTGTTCTGTCGCGGTCGAGATACACGTTCCTGTATTCCGGCATGTCCCTTAATCGTGCTTTCTCCTGCAGGATCCTGTTCCGAGTCGATTCTGCCTTGAAGGTCACTTTCACTGGCAGGGTTCTTTTTTTTTACAAACCCCCCTATTCTCCGAAAATTTTCCAGCAGGGTCATGTCGTCTTCTCCTATTGCTTTTATGATGCTTTCAATTGCTTTTTTTCCCTTGTTTTCTTGCTTCATATGTTTTCCCTTCAACTTCCTGGAGCCCATACACAAAGACTGACCTCACCCTTCCATTCTCCCACTGCATATCCTTGTGTGTCCCCTCATTCAATTTGATTTCCTCCATTGCGGCTTTCCTTTCTTCAGTTTCACTAGCTAATGTACTTGGGCTCAGTGGCCTGTCATTTTCCCTTCTCGGCTTTCCCTGGGCTCTGCTGTGGTCTGTTAGAGCCTCCACATATAGCTTAGCTCTTTCATTTACTACAGTCTCCTCTGATAGAGCTTCTACATGCAGTTTTGCTCCTTCTTTCCCTACATTCCCCTTATTTGTGACTGAGGTAGCAGTCTCTGATGTCAATCCCAAAATGTTCTTTAGTTCTTTAGGCTGTTTCAGATTTTTCAGTTCCTCTTCTAAACTCTGTATCCTAGCCTCTGCTGCTTTGACTTGCACCTCCCACTTCCTGCTTTCCATATCTATCCTCTCTTCCATTCTCATGCTAAGTTCTTCTAGTTTCTTTTCCCATTCATGTTCCCTTTTTATGAGCTCTGCTGCCCAATCTTCCTTTGCAGCTTCCTCCTCCTGTCCCTTGGTTTTTCTTCCTGCTCTCTGGCAACCCATTTTTGTTTTATCCTGATTGCCTCAGAGTGGGAAACCTATGTAATTCTGTGTGTTAGGTTAGTAGTGTGTATGTCAGAGTGTGGGGGGGGGGGTAGGTAGAGAAGGAACTGTGGCTATGTGGGGGAGGAGTGGGGAGGGGGATTTAGGGGGGAATATGGGGAGTGGGAAGGAGGGAGAAGCAAGTGGGTGAATGGGAGAGGGAGAGGGGGAAGGAGGGGAGAGGTGGGGAGCGGGAGGGTGAAAGAGGGAGGGGTGGGATCAGGGGAAGGAGTGAGATGTCGGTGGGGGAGGGGGGGCAGTGTATGTGTGAGTCTGGATATGTGTGTGTGTGTGTGTGTGTGTGTGTGTAATTATGTGTGGAATTATGTGTGGGTTTATTATGTGTCTGAAAAGTAGGTGCTTGTGCGTTGGAGTGTAATGTGGAGTCTCAGCGGTGTGACTTTGTCAATGGTCCAAGTCGGACCGAAACGTCGTCGTAAGCTTCTCTCTTTTATGTGCGGGTTATTTGTGTATACTTACAAGAACATAAGAACATAAGAAAGAAGAAACACTGCAACAGGCCTACTGACCCATGCGGAGCAGGTCCATGTCCCCCCCCGGATTAGACCAATGACCTACCCCCGGGATTATCCCAATGACCCACCCAGTCTGGTCATCCCCACTCAAGGATGGAGCACTCTACCAGACTCAGCAGCAAAAGCTAGTCAGGTCCAACTCACACCCACCCACACCCACTCATGTATTTATCTAACCTATTTTTAAAACTACACAACGTTTTAGCCTCAATAACTGTACTCGGGAGCTTGTTCCACTCATCCACAACTCTATTACCAAACCAGTGCTTTCCTATATCCTTCCTGAATCTGAATTTTTCCAACTTGAAACCATTGCTGCGAGTCCTGTCTTGGCTGGAAATTTTCAGCACACTATTTACATCCCCTTTATTTATTCCTGCTTTCCATTTATACACCTCGATCATATCTCCCCTAATTCTACGCCTTTCGAGAGAGTGCAGATTCAGGGCCCTCAATCTATCCTCATAGGGAAGATTTCTGATACATGGAATCATCTTTGTCATCCTCCTTTGTACGTTTTCCAGAGCATTTATATCCATTCTGTAATACGGTGACCAAAACTGAGCAGCATAGTCTAAATGAGGCCTAACCAAGGATATATAGAGTTGAAGAACAACCTGAGGACTTCTATTATTTATACTTCTAGATATGAAGCCAAGAATTCTGTCAGCTTTATTGCGAACACAATGTTGCCCTTAAATGCTTGTCCTGCCACCTAGCTTATAGTAAGTTACTCGCCTTGTTCAATGGATTACCAATTGCTATTCCTTATTGAATACTTGAGTGCCTATTCTTTATCGTGCTATGAGAGACCATTCACAATCAGCTTAGCGGTTAATTGGAACCTGAAACCCCACACCCACACAACCACTCATAGGTGAATACAGTACTTGCAATGCAGCTGTAGCAGCCTGTAGATTGTCCAGCTCGATGTGACGTCCTGGCATAGATCCACCTCAATTTCTTCTCGTTAATAATGTACCCTATTCACTGTATTTCTCTCACTGGTCACACGATTGTGTCACTTTATTATCTTTCTTGGGTGACACTTGACAACGTTGCCTTACCACCCACACTAGCCTGCCCGCTCTGACTGCGCCACCACGTTTTACTTTGTGTGTGTGTGTGTGTGTGTGTGTGTGTGTGTGTGTGTGTGTGTGTGTGTGTGTGTGTGTGTGTGTGTGTGTGTGTGTGTGTACTCACCTATTTGTACTCACCTAGTTGTGGTTGCAGGGGTCGAGTCACAGCTCCTGGCCCCGCCTCTTCGCTGATTGCTACTAGGTCCTCTCTCTCCCTGCCCCATGAGCTCTATCATACCTCGCCTTAAAACTATGTATGGTTCCTGCCTCCACCACATCACTTTCTAGGCTATTCCATGGCCTGACTACTCTATGACTGAAGAAATACTTCCTAACATCCCTTTGATTCATCTGAGTCTTCAACTTCCAATTGTGACCTCTTGTGTCTGTGTCCCATCTCTGGAACATCCCGTCTTTGTCCACCTCGTCTATTCCGCGCAGTATTTTATATGTCGTTATCATGTCTCCCCTGACCCTCCTGGCCTCCAGTGTCGTCAGGCCGATTTCCCTCAACCTTTCTTCATAGGACAATCCCCGTAGCTCTGGGACTAGTCTTGTTGCAAACCTTTGCACTTTCTCTAATTTCTTGACGTGCTTGACTAGGTGTGGATTCCAAACTGGTGCTGCATACTCCAGTATGGGCCTGACGTAGATGGTGTACAGAGTCTTAAACGAATCCTTACTGAGGTATCGGAACGCTATCCGTAGGTTTGCCAGGCGCCCGTATGGTGCAGCAGTTATCTGATTGATGTGCGCCTCGGGAGATATGCTCGGTGTTATACTCACCCCCAGATCTTTTTCCTTGAGTGAGGTTTGCAGTCTTTGGCCATCTAAACTATATTGTGTCTGCGGTCTTCTTTGCCCTTCCCCAATCTTCATGACTTTGCATTTGGCAGGGTTAAATTCAAGGAGCCAGTTGCTGGACCAGGCTTGTAGCCTGTCCAGATCTCTTTGTAGTCCTGCCTGATCCTCGTCCGATTCGATTCTTCTCATTAACTTCACATCGTCTGCAGACAAGGACACTTCTGAGTCTATCCCTTCCGTTATGTCGTTCACGTATATCAAGAACAGCACAGATCCTAGGACTGACCCCTGTGGAACCCCGCTTGTCACAGGCGCCCACTCTGACACCTCGTCGCGTACCATGACTCGTTGTTGCCTCCCTGTCAGATATTCTCTGATCCATTGCAGTGCCTTTCCTGTTATGTGTGCCTGGTCCTCTAGCTTTTGCAGTAACCTCTTGTGAGGAACTGTGTCGAAAGCCTTCTTGCAGTCCAAAAATACGCAGTCGATCCATCCCTCTCTCTCTTGTCTTACTTCTGTCACCTTGTCATAAAACTCTAGTAGGTTTGTGACACAGGATTTTCCTTCCCTGAAACCGTGCTGGTTGTGTGTGTGTGTGTGTGTGTGTGGGTAAGATTAATACTATATGATTATAATTATTTTTATGAAAAACTTACACACCATTTTGGTTATAATTTGTACCCGTGGTTCGAGTGCAAATAAAAATGCTATGTTACTTGGTGAAATTTTTTTTTTGTTTTTTTTCAAAATATTTATAGAGCTCTATTTTTCGTGTTTTTTTTATAACGTGCGTGACGTCATTAGCAATATGGATTTTTGATAACTCCAAACCCGTCTTTAAAATAAAACAAAAATATATATTAGAAAGCTGAATGTGGAATTAAATGGAAATTTATCGACTTCAGAATTCAAAGAATCAGGAGGGTAAGTAATATGAAATCACTTTCGAAATTGGACAGGTACCCATCCATGGGCAAGTCAGGTTACCCAGGTAGGGGTTAGTTAGTCCTGGCAAAGGTCAGGTCAGGTCAGGTCACCCCGACAAACATCAAATCACACCAGTAAGTGTGATGTGGTGTGTCTTAGCTTGACTTTGTGGTGTTACCTGGCCTGACCATCTTGTGTGATCTGGCCTGACCATCAAGTGTGAACTGGCTTGACCATCAAGCGTGACCTGTCCTGACCATCTGGTTTGATCTGGCCTGACCATCTGATGTGACCTGGCCTGACCATCTTGTGTGATCTGGCCTGACCATCAAGTGTGAACTGGCTTGACCATCAAGCGTGACCTGTCCTGACCATCTGGTTTGATCTGGCCTGACCATCTGATGTGACCTGGCCTGACCATCTTGTGTGATCTGGCCTGACCATCAAGTGTGAACTGGCTTGACCATCAAGCGTGACCTGTCCTGACCATCTGGTTTGATCTGGCCTGACCATCTAATGTGACCTGGCCTGACCATCTTGTGTGATCTGGCCTGACCATCTGGTGTGACGTGGCCTGACCATCAAGCGTGACCTTGCCTGATCATCTGGTTTGACCTGGCCTGACCATCTATTGTGATCTGGCCTGACTATCTGGCGTGACCTGGCCTGACCATCTGGCGTGACCTGGCCTGACCATCTGGCGTGATCTGGCCTGACCATCTGGCGTGACCTGGCCTGACCATCTGGCGTGACCTGGCCTGACCATTTGGCGTGATCTGGCCTGACCATCTGGCGTGATCTGGCCTGACCATCTGGCGTGACCTGGCCTGACCATTTGGCGTGACCTGGCCTGACCATCTGATGTGACCTAGCCTGACTATCTTGTGTGACTTTCCTTTACCATCTGGTGTGACTAACTCCAAGTATATCTTCTTCACACTCTACATTATCTCTCTCTCTCTCTCTCTCTCTCTCTCTCTCTCTCTCTCTCTCTCTCTCTCTCCCACATTTTCTTTATTACACCCAGTATCTCACGTTAAAAACATATGTTTTTGCTCAAATTACTCTGAAATTTTCCCGTCATTAGCAAGAACATCTTTTGTTTTACTTAAAAACAAGAACACTGAATAACACCGTGTTGTTTATGCAAGGTAAGACAACACCGTGTTATTCAAGCAAGACACGACAACACCATGTTATAAAGGACACGACAACACCGGATTATGGAAAGCAATACAACACCGTATGGTGCAAAACAGGACAACACAGTATTATACCAGGCACGACAACACTGTGTTATCCAGGCAAGGCACGACAACACTATGTTATCCAGGCAAGGCACGACAACACTGTGTTATCCAGGCAAGGCACGACAACACTGTGTTATCCAGGCAAAGGATGACAACACAATGTTATTCAAACATGGCACGACAGCCCTGTGTTATGAACGCAAGGCACGACAACACAGTGTTGTTCAAGCAAGGCACGACAGCACAGTGTTATCCAAGCAAGGCATAATAACACAGTGTTATTCAAGCAAGGCACGACAGCACAGTGTTATCCAAGCAAGGCATAATAACACAGTGTTATTCAAGCAAGGCACGACAGCACAGTGTTATCCAAGCAAGCCAAGACAGTACAGTGTTATTTAAACAAGGCAAGACACTGTAATCCAAGCAAGGCACGACAATATGTGCATGTTTTGTGCGATGGTTATGTAAGGTGCAAGATTTGTTGACATGTTATAACAATTATCAAAGTTAATGACTGCATTTATTAATGTTACTTATCATTACGAAAACTCTGCCATGTTTAAAATAAATTAAATTGTTTAAACTTTCTACATTACCTATAAAATTTCCTGTCGATGTCGACTTAATAATAAAAGGCAAAAGTGATATTAAACGAGTAATAAAAGTGTTTTACATTCTTATTTATACTAATAGTATTTTTTAAACAGTTACTAACACGTTTAAATGGATCCAGTTACGTTTGTTCAGACAGATCGTTTAAGAGATAATTCGCAGTGTGAATTATTTATCAGTTTTTCCCTCACTGGAGGTTCCTTGATGTTAGTGAGGGGCTCTTGATTTAGGGAATTGAAGCTGTGCTCCAGTTCCCCGAATTAAGCCTGAATGCCTTCCGCATCCCCCCTCCAGGCGCTGTATAATCCTACGGGTTTAGCGCTTCCCCTTGATAATATAATAATAATAATAATAATAATAATAATAATAATCAGTATTGTGATTATTGTTCCTCGAAGATCATCACTAATGCGACCTTGATTTATTAACCTGTGTGAACCGTGTTGTTTACACACACACACGCACATATGTGTGTGTGTGTGTGTGTGTGTGTGTGTGTGTGTGTGTGTGTGTGTGTGTGTGTGTATGTGTGTGTGTATGTGTGTGTGTGTGTGTGTGTGTGTGTGTGTGTGTATGTGTGTGTATGTGTGTGTGTGTGTATGTGTGTGTGTGTGTGTGTGTGTGTGTGTGTGTGTGTGTGTATGTGTGTGTGTGTGTATGTGTGTGTGTATGTGTGTGTGTGTGTGTGTGTGTGTGTGTGTATGTGTGTGTATGTGTGTGTGTGTGTGTGTATCTGTGTGTGTGTGTGTGTGTATGTATGTGTGTGTGTGTGTGTGTGTGTGTGTGTGTGTGGTGTATGTGTGTGTGTGTGTGTGTGTGTGTGTGTGTGTGTGTGTGTGTGTGTGTGTCGTTGTTTTGAGCTGGAATGTATTTTTTCTTCGCCAACTTGTAAGTATGAGACGATCTATATTTGCTGCTGATTCTGTGACTGCTAATTCTTGTATCTTTCTTTTAGATATAATTGAGGAATAGATATGATGCCTGAGAAGCAATAACAATAATAATAATAATAATAATAATAATAATAATAATAATAAATAAAGAATGGAATCATATCATATCATATTTATTAATATTCTGCTTTGAAGGTCATATATAATACAGAGGAAAAATTGGTGGGCTGACTTATCTAATTTAAATTCAAGGAAAAAAATCTAAAAATAACACTAGCAGTTTTGTCAAGGCACAGTGCCCAGTACATAGTGCCAGTGCCCGGTACCTAGTGCCCAGTGCCCAGAAGCTAGTGCCCTGTACCCAGTACCTAGTGCCCAGTACCTAGTGCCCAGTACCAAGTGCCCAGTACCAAGTGCCCAGTACCAAGTGCCCAGTACCAAGTAGCGCAGTGCCTAGTATCTAGTGCTTAGTGCCCAATACCTAGTGCCCGGTGCCCAGTACTTAGTGCCCGGTGCCCATTACCTAGTGCCCAGTGGTCAGTGCCCTTGTGAGAAAGATCAGACCTGTTTTGCAGTTTAATATGATAGTCTTCCTGACGTGCTGACCAGAGGAAAGTACGTTGTATCCAGGAAGGAGAGTACAACGGACAAGTGAAGTAGCAACAACACACACAGCAAGAGGCATTCTTGAGGTTTCCAGTGCTCGGGCTTAATGCCCAAAGCTGGGGTGTGGCTCTAAAAGAATCCTGTAGTGCTTGCTGCCTTTGCACCTCCTGATATCGTCTGCTGCTGATATGCAGCTGCCACACCCTTGGAGCCCAGTGTGGGCGGGGTTTGTGGCAGCCCAAGGTGCCTAGCTTCTCCCTCCGAGCCCCGTGGGGGCGGGGAATGGGGTTAGGCCTGGGGACAGCTGGTCCCAGAAGATGAGGTACTTGTACCTCCTGCCATGGCAAACATTGGTCTGAGACATTGAAAAAGACCCGGGCTGGGTGAGTATACCGGCGAATCTGCTACCTACCTACGTTATATCCCTGAGAGAATACTGCACTACTGGTGTTAAACCTCACATGTATATTATATCTCAGGGAAGCACACACACATTCAATAGTACATGTCAGAAGAGAGGTGCCACTGATCTTAAGGAAGTAGGGAAGCTCAAATGCTATGTCTTGAACCGACGGTACTACTTCGTTGTTATAAGATTCGAACCCTTGAACACCATTGGAAGAATGCAATATTTTTATCTCAAAGAAATGGATTCTGAGCTCATTGAAACAGTGATGCAGGGATGGCCACCTTAATGCTCCAGCGCCTCAGTGGAGTAACTGACAACGGGAACGAAGGGTGAAACGATAGGAACGTCTCCTTACCCCTGCAGTACCTGTTCACTTAGCAGTAAGTAGGTACCTGGGGGAACAAGATTAACCTAAGTTGCTCTGCATAATCAGGAACTTTCTATATAGTGTGGCAGTGATGTCAGCTAGCTAAGCCCGCCTTAGTTATACCATGTATAAAGAATATTATTATTATTATTATTATTATTATTATTATTATTAATTATTTAATGTTAGGAAGAGTTTACATTTATCACAATCCATATTGTGACAGACGCACAGAATTGAAAACTGATCTGCTTTTAAAGGTTAAAAAATATACAGTTATATAGACGTTAAAAAATGAATTTTTTTTCTCCGCAAACATGGCATTGATATTTACTCAGAGAAAGCAATCAACACGCAATGTGTATAATAAACTATGAAATAAATAATAATCAAAACACAGGATTAACCTTGGTCTGTCAGCGTACCGTCTCTTCCTCCTTCCCTTTCTTTCCTCCCTCTCCCTTCACACACACGCGACAAGAGTCAGTGACCTGAGAGCCTGTTGTCTGCTGTTGTCAGCCACAGGACTCTCTCCCTCATATACACACAATGAATATCGCAGATTTTTGCTCCTGTCATTCACCCACAAACTGAAACTCTCTAGTAAACAATTCAAAATCTACATTGGATAGACATTGTTGACATAAGTGTGTGAGTGGAAAAGCCTGTCGAAGATTCTGAAGCTTTATTTATGTTTAGTATTCACTAAAATCTCATTTGGTACGTAAAAATAGTGCTGGAGATCAAAGTGACAGCCTGAAACCCTATAGTTTTCCAAGCTTAGGATTAAAACTATGTAACTGTGCTTTTGCTTACCGAAAAAAAACTAGGTACCGAGATTATATATTCTGTTTAAAACTTAGAAGAGGAAAGTATTAAGAAAACGTGGTGGAAGCTATTAACAAGTGTAGTAGAAAACTATTACGAGCACGTGAAGAAAACTATCAAGAACAGGTGAAGAAAACTATCAAGAACAGGTGAAGAAAACTATCAAGAACAGGTGAAGAAAGCTATCAAGAACAGGTGAAGAAAGCTATGAAGAACAGGTGAAGAAAGCTATCAAGAACAGGTGAAGAAAGCTATGAAGAACAGGTGAAGAAAGCTATCAAGAACAGGTGAAGAAAGCTATGAAGAACAGGTGAAGAAAGCTATCAAGAACAAGTGAAGAAAGTTATGAAGAACAGGTGAAGAAAGCTATCTAGAACAGGTGAAGAAAACTATCAAGAACAGGTGAAGAAAGCTATCAAGAACAGGTGAAGAAAACTATCAAGAACAAGTGAAGGAGACTGTGCGATAGCAGCTTCACTAACAACATATTTTTTGCTCATAACTTTTCATTTGTTTAAAAAAATAGTATAATTATGGGGAGGTTCAATCACATTATCCCGCAATATGTGTACAAGACTGCAGTAGCAACGCCCCACGAATCCCAAACTCACCTGGAACGCGAGAATAATACTGACAGATACATCATCTTCCTCTGTAACACTGAGACTACATAATACTTTTAGAATAACAGTGACAGATACATAATTTTCCTTAAGGGTAACGTGCTTATCACTGTCACAAAATTATTAAAGCATGTAAACAAAGACTCAGTCATCATTTCATCCACGATACAGGATCTCACAAGGTACAAAAATACCTCTCACACAGTCACAAAAATGACCAGTTTTGAGATTTATGAAAATCCTTGTGGAGGTTGTATTAAAATATATATAGAAGTTGACACAAGCCTGACGACACGCATCAGTGTACACTGTGAGGCACATCAGTGTACACTGTGAGGCACATCAGTGTACAACATGATTCACGAAATCGTAATAATACGGTTACAGACAAATCACGGAACGGACCGAAACGTCGTCGTAAGTTCCTCTCTTCTATGTGCAGATTATTTGTGTATAAGTGGGTCATGATGACGGCTTTGAAGGGATTTGAGTTAGAGTTCAACACAATCACGCTGGTGTTAGACTCGCAGTGGTGGCCCATGCTAACCTCCCTATGGTTTATATCCAGCCGGATGAATCTTAGTAGAACCGTTGACCCAGTGGTTAACACACTGATCTGTGAGTTTTAGGAATCACTTGTCACGAATTCAAGCCCCAACCGTTCCATGACTAGTGTACAACAGGCTTTTGCCATACTCTGTAACTCGCACAATTACTTGAGGAAATACACAGAGGTCAAATTAGTCATTGAAAGGGGTTACAAATTAAGCGGAAAGTGCACTGAAACTGCCCTCATAACACCGGCCAAAATAACTGTTAAAAAATAGAAGATTTACAATTAGCCAAGATTCTTGCAATAGAGTTGAGCAGAGAAATACCGTCATGATCAAAATTCAACACAAATGCAGTATAATGCGATCTATTATTGACTACGTTTCGCCCACACAGGGGTATTTTATGCCTTTTATCTCAACGGTCATGAACTATCACAGTGAAGCTCTGTCCTCGTGTTAACACAACCTCTCACTGCCACACCTGACATTGTATTCTCTCACCTGTGCATTATACTCTCCCAGGAAATCTCTTCTGACTTGAAAAAACTTTCGTACGGGGAAAGCCTTGTCTTGAATAAAGCAAGACACTAATTGCGGAGAAGGCTTTATTATACAACGTTTTGCTGCAAATTGCTGTTATTTAGTAAAGATTCCTCCCACCGTCATTGTCTTACACTACCATCAGCGCTTTGCCGTCTATCTGGAATTGCCTTTAATAAAGTTTGATAATACCGCTCTCTGTGTCAGGAGTCTAAGAGCAGGAGATAGATGATAATGCACAAGGTCAGTTATGACGTTGTCGTCGTCTGGAGGAGCACATGTGGAGGAACACATGTGGAGGAACACATGTGGAGGAACGGATATGGAGGAACAGATGAGTACCAACACTGACGCTAACAGTGCCACATAAGAGGCACTGTTCCCGGAAGCGGTCAATAGCCTTCGTAAATGCCGGTGACTCATCCCTTGGTAAGATGCCATCTTGCCTCTGCTGCCACACACACACACACACACACACACACACACACACACACACACACACACACACACACACACACACACACTCACGTCTGTTGTGAGACTTTGTCAAAGCCTCACAAAGTCGTTAAATAGAAACCATTAAAAGTAGTTAAATAAAATATTCATCCTGTGTATCTTTGAATCATCATGAGTCGCCATGAGTCATCATGAGTCGCCATGAGTCATCATGAGTCGCCATGAGTCATCATGAGTCGCCATGAGTCGCCATGAGTCATCATGAGTCGCCATGAGTCATCATGAGTCGCCATGAGTCATCATGAGTCGCCATGAGTCATCATGAGTCTCATGAAACAAGCTTCGTTTTCCGGGTTCTGTTTGATTGCCTTTGGTTAATTTTTTTTATTTTTTGTAATTTATCATTATTATTATTATTGTTGTTGTTACATGTACTAGGACGTATTATTCCCGAGCTCTGGCTCTTGGACCCATCACGTGAGAAACATTAACGTGGGATCTGATAATATCAACCTTATAACGATATACTGATATCTTATTCAGAATCTCTTTAAAGCAACGTTACACATAACGGGAGTAAAAAAAAAATAGTATATAATAAACAAATACTCTGTTCTGTGTATATAAATGTATATAATAATAAGCAGTCAGCGTAATTAATTGGTTAATCGTCTGATACTAACAGATTTTTTATTAAAATTGACTAAATTGTGTCTTTTTCAGGTCCACTTCGGTGCTACGGGAGTTTTTTTTTTTTTTGGGTCTTGCTGCTGGCCTGAGTATTTTCTACTCATGCTTCCTTCCTGAGGCTTCGTCTCTGGTAAAGAACCTTTATTTTGTGTGTATCTCCTGCCTGTATAGTAGTAGTAGTAGTATTTTGTACGTCTTGACTGTCCCCCTCGTGTTTCGGTATTAGACTTGGGTCTTGAACCATAATCGCTACTTCAAAATGATTCCTGATCCGTCTTCCAAGATGAATCAACCTTCCACGGGCATTTTAACCCGTCCCATGGACACTGTACCCTCCAGTAACACGGACTCTCCACCACGGACACCCTACCAACAAAGGACATCTTCGTCTCTGCCATGACCTCAACAATGGTTACCACAGACAAAGAAGACAACAACCCGGAAGGCTGAGTCTCTCTCTCTCTCTCTCTCTCTCTCTCTCTCTCTCTCTCTCTCTCTCTCTCTCTCTCTCTCTCTCTCTCTCTCTCTCTCTTTCTCTCTCTTTCTCACTCTCTCACTCTACTAGCTTGCCTGCATTGCCTTGCGTGTCCAGATAAGCTGGTAAAATAGGTCGATCCGTCGGCGTATGTTGTGAGCTTAGAAGAAACGACGCACACTGGTCGCACGCCATCGTGAAGACCAGGTGTTGGTGACCCCGTGGTGCGGTGTGTGACCCCAGTGGTACCCTGTATGATACAACCATGCTGGTGACCCCTGGATACCTTTGTATGGTACAACCATGCTGGTGACCACGTGCTACCCTTGTATGGTACAACCGTGCTGGTGACCATGTGATACCATTGTATGGTATAACCGTGCTGGTGACCATGTGATACCATTGTATGGTATAACCGTGCTGGTGACCATGTGATACCATTGTATGGTATAACCATGCTGGTGACCATGTGATACCATTGTATGGTATAACCATGCTGGTGACCATGTGATACCATTGTATGGTATAACCGTGCTGGTGACCATGTGATACCATTGTATGGTATAACCGTGCTGGTGACCATGTGATACCATTGTATGGTATAACCGTGCTGGTGACCAAGTGATACCATTGTATGGTACAACCGTGCTGGTGACCACGTGATACCCTTGTATGGTACAACCATGCTGGTGACCAAGTGATGCCATGTATGGTGCAACCGTGCTGGTGACCACGTGATACTATTGTATGGTACAACCGTGCTGGTGACCACGTGATACCCTTGTATGGTACAACTGTGCTAGTAACCACGTGATACCCTTGTATGGTACAACGATGCTGGTGACCACGTGGGACGATGCGTTGCAGCCAGGTACAACACTCCTGCTCATCCAGTAGTACGATGATTATTTCTAGTGAGGTAAAGCCAGTAACAGTATTGCTGCTTTTGTTGTGAGTGTTCCCAGTGTATTATCGTGCATTCGCCAGGCCTTGAAAGCAGAACGTATGCATGTAATGTCTGACAGTAGCAGGCTATAGACTTGGGGTTTCCACCGGGTCATACCAGGGTAATAGAAGGTGCATGAAGAATCATACAGACTCATACAGAGATATTCAGAGTCACACAGGCGGTAATACAAGTCACACAGGTGTTATACATGGTCTGCACATGGTCATACAGGGATTAGAACTAGGGCTGTCAGTGACTGGGTTAGAACTAGGGCTGTCAGTCACTGGGTTAGAATAAGGGCTGTCAATCACTGTGTTAGAACTAGGGCTGTCAATCACTGGGTTAGAACTAGGGCTGTCAATCACTGGGTTAGAACTAGGGCTGTCAATCACTGGGTTAGAACTAGGGCTGTCAATCACTGTTAGAACAAGGGCTGTCAATCACTGGGTTAGAACTAGGGCTGTCAATAACTGGGTTAGAACTAGGGCTGTCAATCACTGGGTTAGAACTAGGGCTGTCAATCACTGGGTTAGAACTAGGGCTGTCAATCACTGGGTTAGAACTAGGGCTGTCAATCACTGGGTTAGAACAAGGGCTGTCAATCACTGGGTTAGAACTTGGGCTGTCAATCACTGGGTTAGAACTAGGACTGTCAATCACTGTGTTAGAACAAGGGCTGTCAATCACTGTGTCAGAACAAGGGCTGTCAATCACTGTGTTAGAACAAGGGCTGTCAATCACTGGGTTAGAACTAGGGCTGTCAATCACTGGGTTAGAACTAGGGCTGTCAATCACTGGGTTAGAACAAGGGCTGTCAATCACTGGGTTAGAACTTGGGCTGTCAATCACTGGGTTAGAACTAGGACTGTCAATCACTGTGTTAGAACAAGGGCTGTCAATCACTGTGTTAGAACAAGGGCTGTCAATCACTGGGTTAGAATTAGGGCTGTCAATCACTGTGTTAGAACAAGGGCTGTCAATCACTGGGTTAGAATTAGGGCAGAATTAAATCATAAATCAGAAAAAATCATGAAGCATAAAAAAAATAACTCGTAAAACAGAGAGAAAATAGGTCACGAGAAGCGCATGTATTTTTTGCATTTTATTTTGCGGTTTAAAAGAGTTGCTGAGTGAGTGATGGTGAATGTGTGTTTTTTTTTTCGAGTGGTAGATGGCCTGTGTTAATATATATATTTTAAAATATGAAGTTCATTAAAGAAATGTTATTGTGACTTAACACCGTATTTTCTGGCGTATAAGGCGCACCTTTTTTCCCACAAAATGTCTTGGAAAATCCTCCTGCGTCTTATATGCTCAAGGTCAGGGTCAAGGGTTGGCTTTGGGTTACTCTTTAGCGTAAAGTAAGAGGGTCATTAGCACTTTAGTATGATTATTAATTTACCGTTATGATATTTCCGTTGTGCGTCTTATATGCCGGAAAATACGGTAAGTCGTAATGAAGGACTGTTAATGAATAAACAGAAGCCTCCTATTCATCTTTCTGTTTATTCCTCGTGTATTGTGTTCGAAATTTAACAGAAATTCTCAGTTATCAGCTTCGCCTGACCTTGCTATAATTAATGTTATATAATTTAGTTAAAAAATTATCCTAATTATAGATTTATTAATTAAAATCAATATAATTTACTTATTTTTTTAAATAAAATGTATTAAATTTGGTTAGAATATGTAAAATGAACTATTTTCAATTTAGTTAAATTAATTAACAAATATTAATTAAAATTTGTAAAGTTAAAATCTTCAAAATATTAATTAGTGAAGAACAATAATTTAAAAAAATAAAACAAATACAATATACTGTATAAAATTCGTAATGTTCAGGGAGAATTTCGCTAAATTATTGCAATAATGAATGTACACTGTGTGTGTGTTGGGGGGGGGGGAGGGAGAACGATCGTTGCTTTATAAGCCAAAACTGCAACCTCCGCATAAAAAGCACGACCCATATACCAAGACAAGAGTAGGCTCAAAATGACATAAACCTAACACGAGCTTGATGCGCCTGTCTGCCGCTCTTGTAAGTTAATGTGGCAGATTAACCTGATGTAATGTGTGGGTTATTATCCACACGCGAGAGGAATTGTGACTTAGGATCCGATCCTCATCCAGCCTTCACGACCACTCTTGTTTTATTATCCACACGCTAAAATTGGACTCCAGGATTCCTATCCTAATCCATCTTTCACACCGACTCGGTGGTAAAGCCTCATTACAGTATTGGTATATAATACCGAGAAGTAGATGATTAAGACACTTGCTTAACACATGGTATCTTGTTGGCGGTGTCACATTTGTTTAATGTGGAAGGCTGGCTGAGATTAAATCCTGCAAGAAGGGGTTATTATTCTTTTGTTCCCGTCATTGTAGTCGCCTCTTACGGCACACATGGCTCGTATTAACTCAGTCGAATACCTAAATTACTGCTTGAGGTCTCTCTAACATAAGAACATAAGAATGGAGGAACACTGCAGAAGGCCTACTGGCCCATGCGAGGCAGGTCCTTATCAAAACGACCTCTACCTAAAGCTACCCAAGAAATAACTCCCGTACCCAATGACACCAATCAAACCCAGCCCCTCCCACTCATATATTTGTTCAATTTCTTCTTAAAGTTACCCAAGGTCCTAGCCTCTATCACCCTACTGGGAAGACTGTTCCACGCATCTACAACTCTGTTAAAAAACCAGTACTTACCTATGTCCTTTCTAAATCTAAATTTATCCAACTTAAATCCATTATTTCTGGTTCTTACCTGGTTAAACACCCTCAGTACTTTATTAATATACCCCTTAGAATGTAGACGTGAAAGATGTATCATGATCTACATCTGGAAGATTCTGGAGGGATTGGTCCCAACTTGCCCATTGATATCGCTACATAGGATAAGATGCTTGGCAGACGGTGAAGACCAGGGAAGTGATGCGTTCTCTGAGGAAGAACTCAATAAGTGTTAAGGGACCGCGACTCTTACGTATCCTTCTTTCATGCATAAGTGGGATTTCGAACAAGTCTGTAGCTGTCTTCGAGAGGAAACTCGAAAAATTCCTTAAATATGTTTTTGGTCAGCTGGGTTGTGGTGCATGCATTACCTAGAAACGGCGGTTACCAGCAAATTGATTAATGAGACCCGCGACCAGGAGGCCCTGTCTGGAACCTGGCCCAGGACGGTGATCTGAAGATACTACAGATAACCCGCAGGTAACACTTCTTTGACATGGTTGTATCAACGGCTTCAATAAAACTATATGCAACACTAAAACTATATGCTAAAACTAATATTTTAAACCAGGGAGACAGAGAGAGAGAGAGAGACAGAGAGAGAGAGAGAGTACTCTAGAAATGGGAAGTACAATGCCTGCATTCTAAAGGAGGGGTTTGGGATATTGGCAGTTTGGAGGGATATATTGTGTATTTTTATACGTATATACTTCTAAACTGTTGTATTCTGGGTACCTCTGCAAAAACAGTGATTATGTGTGAGTGAGGTGAAAGTGTTGAGTGATGAAAGTATTTTCTTTTTGGGGATTTTCTTTCTTTTTGGGTCACCCTGCCTCGGTGGGAGACGGCCGACGGCTTAAATAGCAAAGCTCTTCTTGCCGAATAAGGCAAGCGAAAATTTGTGTATGCAATAATTTCGTACCACTATTTTTTGCGTGCATTGGTAGAGGAGGCTGGGCTTGTGGAATACGGGGATATTTAACTGATCGCGCAACGATCAGTTAAATATCCGCTAAATCAGTATGGATCACACAAAGGCTCGGAATGGAAGATAATCCGGACTGATCCGAGGAAATGGAACGTATCTCCAAGTCAAAGAGTAAATATTAGGCTCTACTAAATTAAAGTCATCCATTTTACATATTTATAGGCATTAAAAATTGCTTCTTGTCTCCGGTTCCTAGTGCCAAGACCATCATAGGTGAAGCAGGTATATAGCAGTGAAAGTATTCATAAAAATTTTTTAGTCTCCCATAAAATAATAGCAACGAAGAAAATGAATATTCATAGTATTATAGAAAATAGGTTAATATTCACTATGGGAGTAACTACAGAAAAGTAAATATAATAATAATATTATTATTATTGTTGTTGTTGTTGTTGTTGTTGTTGTTGTTGTTGTTGTTGTTGTTGTTGTTGTTGTTGTTGTTGTTGTTGTTGTTGTTGTTGTTGTTCTTCTTCTTCTTCTTCTTCTTCTTCTTCTTCTTCTTCTTCTTCTTCTTCTTCTTCTTCTTCTTCTTCTTCTTCTTCTTCTTCTTCTTCTTCTTCTTTTTCTTCTTCTTCTTTTTCTTCTTCTTCTTTTTCTTCTTCTTTTTCTTCTTCTTCTTTTTCTTCTTCTTCTTTTTCTTCTTCTTCTTTTTCTTCTTCTTCTTTTTCTTCTTCTTCTTTTTCTTCTTCTTCTTTTTCTTCTTCTTCTTTTTCTTCTTCTTTTTCTTCTTCTTTTTCTTCTTCTTTTTCTTCTTCTTTTTCTTCTTCTTTTTCTTCTTCTTTTTCTTCTTCTTTTTCTTCTTCTTTTTCTTCTTCTTCTTTTTCTTTCTTTCTTTCTTCTTATTACGTATTATTATTATTCTTATTATTATTGTATGGACAGCAGTTTGAAAGCCAGCAGCAGTATGCACAATGTTTCTGGCAATATTACAATACAAGAAACTATTGTCCAGTTTCCTGACGAATCTTGGCTAACCTAACAAGAGACTAAAGTATTCTTGTCTGGTGGTGGTAAAAAGGTTCTCTCTCAACGCGCACCTTTAATGACGCTCGTGTAGTCGTCAGGCTTTAAACCTCTAGTTTAACTAACCATAAGAAAAATACAGAACGCAGCCGGATGTATAACTTTTTGGAGACTGATATCCGAGCTGTGAAATAAAGTCTGTGGACATTGTTGAGAGCCAATATAGTATCTATAACGTCTGAAGAGACCGTTGAGAGCCAGTATGATATCATTACAGCACACTGGTGCAGCCTGAAGGCACAGTTCTTGATCCAGCAAACTGGTTCTGTTGTCAATCTTGGATCGAAGCTGTTCGGCCCCTTCTCATTTGCCCCCGGGCGATGCATGGCCCTCTACAGGTTTAGCGCTCTCCGCTAAATACAATATTATTATGGCCTCTTAGAACTACGAGAGAGAGAGAGAGAGAGAGAGAGAGAGAGAGAGAGAGAGAGAGAGAGAGAGAGAGAGAGAGAGAGAGAGAGAGAGAGAGATGTAGGTAACAGCTCTTAGCTTGCCAATAAAGTTAGGAATCCTTAACCTGTAAATGGCTTGTCAATAAAGCTAGGGATCCTTAACCTTGTCAAACCCTGTGTAAAAAAAAAAGAGAGAGAGAGATTACATTACCTGTATCGTGGTAGCTGTAATGCCGCCGCCATGCTCTCCTCACATCTTAGTAAAGCTTAACAACTCCTTTGACTGCAGTTGCTACTGACCGAAGATTACATCTCAGTGGAAGGTAAGGGGGGGATTAACCCCCCCATTCCACTTGGTAGTATTCTTAAAGAGGAGAGGAAGAGGGAGAAGTCGTTCTGTCTGCTAGCGAGGGTAGTAAGCTTGTGTGGGGCCAGCCGTTGAGACCACGACAGGTACAGTGATGTTTCTTGGGGGATACAGCGAGTTTTCTCCTGTAATATTCTGTAAGTGATAGTAAGAACATTGAGCAGCTGACCTCGTCAGCGTCAAGGTATAAATCGTTTACCACTGAATTTTTGTCTCGTAATAAGAATGTTCATATCCTTGTAAATCTTAAATATACGTACATAAACAAGTGTTAAACTATGCAAAAAGGTTAAATTATTATTGTTATTATTTAATACATTGAACGTCTCTCACTTAGGCAGGGTGACTCGAAAAAGAAGAAACAAAAGTTTGTCTTCACTTTTTACATTTAGTAATTTATACAGGAGAAGAGATTACTAACCCCTTGCTCCCGGCAGTTTAGTCGCATCTTACCACATATATCTTGCGGAGGAGAGACTCTTCTCCATTTCCCCATAGAGTATTATTATTATTCAAAAGCACTTGGGGACTGGGAGAATGAAAAATTACAAGCATAACATCAAAAAACCTATATTTCGAACACTTCATTCGGCTTTCAGAGGAAAACCGTGTCCCCAGGGGGCTGCAGGCATTTCTTCTCTGAATAACAACACTGAATCTCTGGAAATATAAATGTGGTCGCGCTTGAGTCCTTGATTATCCTGACATGTTTGTCTCTTAACTCTTTCAGGAACTTGAGCGCACCTTCCCTATAAACCAAAGTTCGATCCTATTGGAATGTAATTGAAGCATGCTTCAAGGTCATTATATATATACGTCTTCTGGATCTCTCCGGAACTGGCGGCACCATCCTCTTTATCTCTGGCTTATCTAAGGTATGTGTTGGATATTGTAGACACAAGTGTAGTCCTGTTCTATCAGCCTTCCCTCTTCCCAGGGTAGCATTATGACTCCATCCGGGCTCTTCTGGGTGTCATCTGGCATTTATATATATATATATATATATATATATATATATATATATATA
>NC_091352.1:15596676-15679176 GCF_038502225.1 Cherax quadricarinatus | reverse complement strand
TTCAATGTTCTGTATCATAACAGTTCTTATTCAATGTTCTGTATCATAACAGTTCTTATTCAATGTTCTGTATCATAATTCTCATTCAGTGTTCTGTATCATCACAAATCTCACTTCTAACGCACTCCATAAAAGTTTTTCAACTGTGTTATAGATAAGTGAGGATCACCAGCGTGCTGTGGTGGGAGCTTAGAGTGGTCGTACTAACACACTACAGTAATCGTACTAACAAACTCTCTATAGTGGCCGTACAAACACACTCACAACTCAGTAACTACACCCACTCTGACATGAACACAAACATTCAATATTCGTCTATGTTGCATTGCATTACCATTCTAATGTTTTATACATATCGTGCATGCATGTATATAGGTAAATAATTTTGTACATGTCATCGATAGAAATACACTTGAGTTTGATGTTAACGGAGTCTAAAATGGAGAATATTTTCACGTTTGGAGGTTTTCAGACGCTAGAAGTGTTTGCGTGTTGAGTTGGTTGCTAGTGAACCCGGGCCAGCGATCACCCATGTATTTGTATCTTTCTAAAATCATGTGCTCATCTACAGCCATGGGGGTTAGGAAAAACACAAGTAATGATGTAAACGAATTTGTTACATAGTGATCACAGACTTTTTTTAACCATAAATTCCATAAAAAGTCTATAAAAGTGGACGTGATATATTATCGTGTTTACTAGTTGCCAGGGTTATGACAGTACCGCTGTACCGTACCACTGTACCGTACATTAATCTCTATCACGACAACTCTCTTGGGTCGATTAACTCTCTATCTTGAAGTGCTAATTTTTTGTACAGATCCTTTTTAGAGGGTGTGGGTACCTTGATGCCGACGAAGGGTTCTTGATCCAAGGTATTGGAAATACACTTTCTCCTTCCTCGGGTCAAGCCTGATTATCTTCCGTTTCCCAGGAGGTGAATGGTCGCTGCGTGTTTAGAGCTTCCCTATAAACAAAAAAATATTTATTTATTTATTTATTTGACATCTTATTGTTTATCATAATTAAAACATTTATATGTGGCAACGGTAGACTCATACGTTAGCGGTTCCGGGATCATCGCCCCCGTGCGCCGGTCTCAAACAAGGCCTCTTAAATTTAAAAGTGAATATGGTATAAACCTTGGTAATAAATACCGACAAGTTGGTTTAGAAAGACACGTAAGCAAACACTATAACATATTTATTAGAAAACGTTTCGGTCCTGGGACCTTGATCACTTCTAACATACAGAGGTAGAAAGACATTATATATATAGGCGGAGAGTGAGGTGTGACGCACGTGACCTGAGGAATGTCATAAGAACATAAGAATGGAGGAACACTGTGGAAGGCCTACTGGCATGCTTGTATTCGCATGGGCCAGTAGGCCTTCTACAGTGTTCCTCCATTCTTATGTTCTTATGACATTCCTCAGGTCACGTGCGTCACATCTCACTCTCCGCCTATATATATAATGTCTTTCTACCTCTGTATGTTAGAAGTGATCAAGGTCCCAGGACCGAAACGTTTTCTAATAAATATGTTATAGTGTTTGCTTACGTGTCTTTCTAAACCAAAAGTGAATATCACAGGAATAAGACCTATTACGAAGCACATAAGAGAGCAAATGTAAATGTATAGTGAATACAAGCAAAAATGTATAAGACTGATTTTCCATCTTAAACGTCACGAGTACACTTAGAGATAACACAGTAAATGTCAGGGGCCCAAGACTGTTCCACTGCCTCCTAACATACATAAGGGGGATTGCTAGTAGACCCCTGGCTGTCTTCAAACAGGCACTGGACAAGCACCTAAAGTTGGTAACTGACCAGCCGGGCTGTGGTTCGTACGTTAGTTTGCGTGCGGCCAGCGGTAACAGCCTGGTTGATCAGACCCTGATCCACAACGAGGCCTGGTCTCCAGACCGGGCAGCAGGGGCGTTGACCTCCGGAACCCTCTCCAGGTATATTCCAGGTATTGTTAGAGTGCAATGTGTTTAACGCCCGTCTGTATCGCACTCATATTCTAGGGCAGTAGTTTCTCCCTGGGTTGTTTCTAATAAGTTAGGTGAAGCCAAGAAAGCCAGGTATTATGCTTCATTTCCATTAGGGTTCAGCAAGCAACCCAAGGCAGTCATCTAACACCCAGGATATGATCTCTGTTAGGTGGTAACTTTGCCTATGTGTGTGTGTGTGTGTGTGTGTGTGTGTGTGTGTGTGTGTATATATATATATATATATATATATATATATATATATATATATATATATATTTATATATATATATATTTATTTATTTAGTAATTTTAACATACATACAGAGGTACAAAAAAATACAGGTAAGAGCAGCATGCCAAAGCTACTTATATGCATAACATTACGGGCTGGCTTAAAATTAACTTAAGATTAACTAAGCAATGATGAAATCAATGATAAAACATTATTGTAAACAGATAACTATAAAGTACAAATGAGCATTACAAAGACTGGTCATATGGTTGCATGCATTGCTGTACATTCAGTCGAATGGATTATTCTGTTAGGTAGTGTATTTAATAAAATAGCAAAGTTAGATTGGGTCCTAGGTTTAACATTTGTGTGATATAATTGTGAGTAACATATAGGATATACAATTTATAAGGTTCAGTTATTCAGTATTTATTTGGTTTTGAGTGAGTAAGTGATCTTTGAGAAGAGACTTGAATTTATAAACAGGTAGTGTTTCTTTTATATTTACAGGTAATGAATTCCAGATTTTAGAGCCTTTTATGTGCATTGAGTTTTTGCATAGCGTGAGATGGACACGAGGAACATCAAAGAGTGATCTGTGCCTTGTGTTATGGTCATGTGTTCTGTTGAGGTTGGCAAGGAGATGTTTGAGGGGAGGGTTAATATCAGAGTTAAGTGTTCTATGTATGTAATAGGTGCAGTAATAAGTATGGATGTTTTGTATGGTGAGTAGGTTGAGTGTTTTGAATATTGGTGGAGTGTGCTGCCTGTAGTGAGAATTTGTTATCATTCTAACTGCAGCCTTTTGTTGGGTAATTAGTGGTCTGAGATGGTTAATTGTTGTTGAGCCCCATGCACAAATTCCATAGGTGAGATAGGGGTAAATAAGAGAGTGATATAGGGCCAGGAGGGCTGACTGTGGAACATAGTACCGTATCTTCGATAGTATGCCTACAGTCTTGGAAATTTTCTTAGAAATTTGTTGTATATGTGTATGAAATTTGAGTCTATTATGGAGGTGGATTCCTAAGAATTTTTCCTCTGTTAGCTTTGTGATAGGTGATCTGTTTATCGTTATGTTAAGAGGTACATCTGTAGCTCTGCTACCAAACTGAATGAAGTAGGTTTTGTCAATGTTTAGTGTAAGTTTGTTAGTCCTCATCCAGGCAGATATTTTCTGTAATTCGGTGTTTACAGTATTGGCTAGCGTGACTGGGCTCGGGTGAGAGAAGACGTATGTAGTGTCATCTGCAAAAAGTGTGGGTTTGAGTAATTGCAAAGCATTTGGTAGGTCATTTATGTATAGGAGAAAGAAGAGGGCCAAGGACACTTCCCTGTGGGACACCAACTGTAATTGGTTGAGCGGAAGAGCTTGCCCCATTTGCGTACACATATTGGCTTCTGTTGCTGAGGTATGACTTGAGGTAGTTGAGGGAGTGCCCTCTTATACCATAGTGTGACAATTTTACGTGGAGCAAGTCATGGTCAACTGTATCAAAAGCTTTACGTAAGTCAATGAAGATCCCCAGTGGGACTTCTTTTTTCTCTATTGCAGTGTATATATGTTCTAGCATGTGTATAATAGCATCATTAGTATTTTTATTAGGCCTGAATCCAAATTGGCAGGGGTTGAGAATGTTTTGGGAGATGAGGTAGGAGTAGATTCGTTTATGAATTAATTTTTCGAAGATTTTTGAGAGAGGGTGTAAATTGGATATTGGCCTATAGTTATTCAACTCTGTTTGGTCTCCTCCTTTATGGATCGGGGTGACCCTTGCTATTTTGAGAGCTGTAGGGAAGGTGGAGGATTCAATGGATTTGTTAAAGAGTGTTGCAATGATTGGTGATAGTACTTGTGACACTTTTTTGTATATAAAGGGTGGTAAGGTATTTAAATCTCCTGCCTTGTTTTTTAGTGCGTTGATAATAAGGGAGACTTCGTATGGGTTAGTCGGAGCTAGGAACAGTGTGTTCGGGTAGTTGCCAGTGAAGTAGTCATTTGGTGGGGTATCTGAGCTTGGGATTTTATTGGCAAGGTTTTGTCCTATAGTGGAGAAGAAATCATTGAGTCTGTTTGCTGTTTCTGTTGGTGGGAGTTGGGGTTCATCTGATTTTGCTAATTTTATTTCGCTATTTCGTGATATCTTTTTTGTTCCCAGAATTTCTGATAGGGTCTTCCAGGTCTTTTTTATATCACCTCGTAAGTTGGATAATCTGTTCTCATAATACAGTTTTTTTTTCCCTTCTTATCAGGCTGGTTAGGATTGACGAGTAACGTTTTGTTTGGTCTCTGGTTATGTGACCCATTCTGTACTGTTTTTCATATCGGTGTTTTGTATTTATGGATTTGAGAATGCTGGGTGTTAGCCAGGGACTGTTCAGTCTCTTAGCTGTCATCTGTTTAGTTTTTTTAGGGCAGTGCTTGTTATAGAGGTATTGGGTCTTTTTTAGAAAATTATTAAAACATTCGTCAATATCTGTATAGATTTCTAGCTCAGTGTGCCAGTCAATGTTTGTTACTGCTGTTGTGAAGTTATTAATGGCTGCCTCATTGTGAAGTCTGAAGGTGACTTTGGTAGTGTCTTGGGGTAATTTACCAAGAGTTGTTATGAGGAAAGTAGGGTAGTGGTCTGTGGTATTATCTGTAATTATGCCTGATTTTAAAGGGGATATGGTGTTGGTCCAGATGTGGTCAAGTAGAGAAACACTAGTCTCTGTAACTCTTGTAGGTTTTGTTACTGTTGGTAGCAACATGCAGTTACTCACTGTGTTTGTGAATTCAGTAACGTGTGGGTTCTGGTCTTGCAGGAGATTTATATTGAAGTCACCTGAGAGTAGTAAGTGATCTTTGTTCGTGCGTGCATCAGTTATCATACTTCCTAGGTTTTGACTAAATTGGCTAATGTTTGATTGTGGAACTCTGTAGATGTTTATCACTGTGAGAGGTTTTTGTAGGTATTTGGATTTGAATTTAGCTATTATATATTCCCCATGTTCATCCCTTGTGCAAGTATTAGTGATACATTCTAGTTGGTCTGAATAGTATATAGCTGTGCCACCCCCTTGTTGGTCTGGCCTACAGTTGTGTATGGCTGTGTAACCAGGAATGGCATAGACATCCGTAGTATCAGGCTTTAGCCAGGTTTCAGTTAGTGTAATGAAGGACATATTGGCATGCAAGGAATTTAGTAATGCTATGAGGTCATCGTAATGCTTGCTTAAAGATATGATATTGTAGTTAGAGATAGTTATGTTGTTGTTGGCTCTGAGAAGTGCCTTTGATTGTTCTGCTGTGTAGTAATTACAGTAACTGTTTGAATCATTTAAGTCATTAAATAAGAGGTTGGTATCAGGATCAATGCTTGTAATCATAAGATTTGTAGTGAATCTATAGTTAGAATTAAGTATAAAACAAAGTAAATATTCTAAAGCTAAAAAAATAGCACCTGAATTATTTAACAAATGTAAAAATAATGAGCTAAGGTAGTTTTTTAAAGCTAAAATAAAGGAGACAATATAAAAGGGACTAAAATAATTTGTGGTGAACAAATAAAGTGATGATCAAATAATGGAGCTTGGGAATATGATAGTAGGTAGTACTTTAAAGGTAATTCTTTAAAGTTAGAATTATAATATAAAATTATAATATAAAAGGGACTAATATAAGTTGTGGTGAACAATAAAATGGTAATCAAATAATTGCACTAAGGTCTAATATAATGACTTTTGTGGAGTCTATGTTTTGAGCTAGAATGAGCTATAGTACAACTAGATTTAATCTAATAATATAAAAATACAAATTAAAAATAGCACCAGTCTCTCACTAGTAATTGCACTATGGTCTAATATAATGAATTTGGTATTGACTATAGTACAACTGAGTTGAATCTAATAATATAAAAAAGGCACAAGACTCTCAATTGTAATTGCACTAAGGTGTTATATAAGTTGTTTACAAGAATTAGAGTATAACTAGATTTAAATTGACAAGATAAAATATGCAAGTTAAGGTAGCAAAAGAATAAAAAAAAGTAGAAAAAAAATATATGAGGTAGTTGGTAATAGTTAGCAAAAGATAGTTAAGGGCCTTGAACAATAATATAATTGAAATATACACTAATTGCACACACAATATAGTCACTAAGATATGAAAACAATCTTAGAGTAGGAATTATAATATAAACTTATAATATAAAAATACAAATTGAAATGGTATAGGTTGTTGACAAGATCAAGAGTATAACTAGAATTAAATTGACAAAATAAAATTCACAAATTTAAGTACCAAAAGAATAATAAGTAAAAAATAACAATGGCAATGTCTTGGTTATAATATGATAGTAAGATGGTAGACAGGTACACAGGTACACAGGTACACATATACACAGGTACACAGGTACACAGGTACAAAGGATAATATAAAGGTTGGAGTTGAATATACAAACTTGAAAATTTGGCAACAAAATGTTATGGGAAGTATAAAATAATGTTTAATGTACAAAAGTAAAATTGACTGGTAGTAAATATGGTGTTTAATAAAATTTTAGTAAGTAATAATGATTACAAAAAAGTGAAAAAGTAATGTTTATTTCATTCAATATTGCACTGGTAGTTATACTAGAGGTTATATGGCAGTACAAGGTAATTAGAAGTATATATATATATATATATATACATATATATATATATATATATATATATATATATATATATATATATATATATATATATATATATATATGTATACACGCTGAGAGAAATGCACCTTTCAGTATATATATCCTTTATTACTGACCCTCCGGAATAATAGTCCCAATAAAAACATCTTTTATAACCAGTTTATGTCTATAGTAATTATATGTTCATGGTGCCCATTGTAAAGATATGTCATTGATTCTATATAAGTAGTATAATTTAAATAAAGCTTTTCGTATTTTATCGTATCTTATCATATCTTATTGTATCTTTTCTTTATATTATGGATGCGTCTAGAATACATAATTCATACCTAAAATACACCAACAATATTTTCTATATTGAACCTCAACACATCAAAGAAAACAAAATTTATGACTAACTAAAGTAATTTATCAAGCCAGTTGTTATCTATTAATTAATATGAATATAAAAATAATAATGATGATAATCTTTATTTCTACGAGTTCATGTACAAGGTATACAGGTCTAGCTGACATCAATGACATACTACTATATAGAAAGCTCCCTGTTATGCAGAACATTTCGGGAAAATTAGATTAATTTAATCCCCAGGATGCGACCCACACCAGGCACCCTTCTTACTGATGGGGGAACATGGGCAGTAGGTACCTTAAAGAAACACGTCCTAATGTTTTCATCCGTACCGGGGATCGACCCCCCAATCTCAGTATGTGAGCCGAGTGCGCTAGTAACTCCTTCCTAATTAAAAAAAAAAAAATAGATGAATGAAAACAGAATCTGTTGATATGATTGCGTGTTTTCTCTTCAATGTATAGCCTGCAATTCATCTGAATTTCAAATGGCTCGAATAAATTTTTGCATCTATGTGAGGCTTTACCAAAGTCAGGATAAAAGAAGATATATTAGAAATAAGGTAAAGTAGTTATTTACATTACCATTAAAGAGAGGATAGATCACAGTAATAGGTACATGTATGTTAGTTATACCAGAAATCACTCTCCTCCCTTTCTGTGGGTACATTCATAATAATAATAATAATAATAATAATATCTTTATTTACTACAAGTACATGTACAAGGTATACAGTCCTAGCTGACAACAATGACATACTACTATATAGAAACTCCCTTGTTATGCTCTGCATTTCGGGCAAATTAGGTCAGTGTCCCGGGATGCGACCCACACCAGTCGACTAACACCCAGGTACCCATTTTACTGATGGGGAACATAGACAACAGGTGGAAAGAAACACGTCCAATGTTTCTACTCTGGCTGGGAATCGAACCCAAACCCTCGCTCTCTTGCTGAACTGGCTCATGCTATGACAGGCTTTGACATGTGCAGGCAGTCCGTTCCACTCTTTTTTTGTAGATTTGCCGGTTCTGTCCCGGCCCGGGTCTTTTCCAGGTGACCCGGCCACTCCTTTAGTTAGTTTAATATTTTATTATTAATATATTATTAATGTATTATTATTATTATTATTAATATTGTTATTATGAGATGGGAAGAAAAGTATTAGACGGTAAAAGTTCACAGTAATAGATTACCTTTAAAAAAAGGTAGATTGCAAGGCAAAACAAATGCCGGCAAGTATAGTAGAAAGAAAAGGCACTTAAAGCAAAGGCTCACTCTGCCATACTTGTCTCTGATCCACCACCATACAAAGGCTCACTCTGCCATACTTGTCTCTTATCCACCACCATACAAAGGCTCACTCTGCCATACTTATCTCTGATCCAACACCACACAAAGGCGTTGGGAATATCCAGGAAGATAACCCTTCCGTCTCAGATTAAAATAAGCAGGAAAGAGAAAGAAAATCTGAAGTTCAACTGGCCATGCAACAAAGCAAAAGGAAAAAAAGGCTTACAAGATGACAAACTCTCGAAACCTAATGGCGGAGACTAGAGGCAGCGCAGCAGGAGGGCGAGACACGAATTCTGTGTCACCGAGAAGGAAGCGAGAGAGGCAGTTTTGAAAGAACATAAGAACGCAGAAGCAACGTGACGCCACAGTAACATGCAAGGAAAGAAAATCAGCCAAAAAACAAACACAAGTAATTCAACAGAAGAGGGAAGGAGAGAAACTCACGGGAAAAGTGTTTGATATATATAAAATGTTTGTCCCACGTATACTAAATAATAATACACACACATACACATTTAAGGAAGCTAAAAATGAAGACGCAAATGTAAGGAGAGAGAGGAAGAAAGAAATATTAAAAGAAGAATAGAAAACGAGCACAAGGCAGAAACAAAACTTTTTATTTAAATCTGTAAAAAGTAAGTTCAATGTTGAAGACAAAATACAAACAAGAAATGACAACGGCAAAATGACCATTTGCTAAGTTGTTTTGACAGAGTTACGGAAACTGCTCAAGAAAGAAATAGATGGGCAAAATTTATTTACCTAGACTTTAAGAAAACTTTTGCTGGAGTTCCCCAATAAAAACCAATTTGGAAACTGCAAAATATAGGGGGAATTAAAGGTAAATTATTATTACAATAGATGAGTCTTTCTGTTGGAAATGTAAACAAATGTCTGCTTGGGAGGATGCCACAAATGGGGTGCCACAAGGGTCTGTACTGACAATACTGATGTTTCTAATTTTATGAAATGATTTACCAGAAGGATTACAAACTTATGTGAACATGTTTGCAGATGATGCAAAAATCTTACGTAAAATTTATAATGAAAAATGACCTTAAATTATTACGAGAGGACCTGGATACACTGAGCACATGGAGTGATAGATGGATGATGATCTTTAATTTAGATAAATGTCCATGGTGAAGTGGAGAAGAATTCTTCCTCCGTAAGCCATGCGTGTTGTAGGAGACGACTAAAATGCTGGGAGCAAGGGGGTAGTAACCCCTTCTCTTGTATATATTACTAAATGTGAGGAGGACAAGAAAAACTTTTGTTTCTTCTTTTCGGGTGACACTGCCTCGGTGGTCACACTGCCTCGGTGGTCACACTGCCTCGGTGGTCACACTGCCTCGGTGGTCACACTGCCTCGGTGGTCACACTGCCTCGGTGGTCACACTGCCTCGGTGGTCACACTGCCTCGGTGGTCACACTGCCTCGGTGGTCACACTGCCTCGGTGGTCACACTGCCTCGGTGGTCACACTGCCTCGGTGGCCACGCTGCCTCGATGGCCATACTGCCTCGGTGGTCACACTGCCTCGGTGATCACACTGCCTCGGTGGTCACACTGCCTCGATGGTCACACTGCCTCGGTGGTCACACTGCCTCGATGGCCATACTGCCTCGGTGGTCACACTGCCTCGGTGGTCACACTGCCTCGGTGGTCACACTGCCTCGGTGGTCACACTGCCTCGATGGCCATACTGCCTCGGTGGTCACACTGCCTCGGTGATCACACTGCCTCGATGGTCACACTGCCTCGGTGATCACACTGCCTCGGTGATCACACTGCCTCGGTGATCACACTGCCTCGGTGATCACACTGCCTCGGTGATCACGCTACCTCGATGACCATACTGCCTCGGTGGTCACACTGCCTCGGTGATCACACTGCCTCGGTGATCACACTGCCTCGGTGAGAGACGGCCGATGTGTTAAACAAAATGTCACGTAATAGAAACGGAAGAAAATGAAATCAAGCAGCATCAAAAATATAAACTTGCTCAAAATAATGAAAATATCTGATAGAAAATAGAATCCAAAAGTTATTATTAAGAAAAAAAAAAAAAGACTGTCAGTGGAAGATGTTATCAATGAAACATTGAGAAACTCACGGTACACTGCCAAACTATGTTATAACTTTTAAATATAAGGACGGTGAATTTGTTAAGAAAGTTATTTATAAACTTAAATTATGCCAGAATTGGAATATGCAGTTGTGTGTTGCCTACCCATGGAGAACATCCGTGTTGATAAGTTAGAAATTATTCAAAGAAGAGCTACAAAATAGCTGCCAGAGATGAACAATGTGAACTATGTGCAAGAAAGGTATAAAATACCGACAATATGAAAGTTAAGACACATGTGCAACATCTGGATGTCTTTATTGTAGACGTTTCGCCATCCAGTGGATGGCGAAACGTCTACAATAAAGATATCCAGATGTTGCACATGTGTCTTAACTTTCAATGTGAACTATGATGAAAGTCAACACATTGAAGTGGATCATGTTGGCTGAGAGCAGGAAAAGAGACATGATAACGATATGTAAGGTCTCGAAAAAACTTGAAAGAGTAGATAAAGTACACAAATAACCCGCAAATAGGAGAGAGAGAGAGAGGAGCTTACGACGACGTTTCGGTCCGACTTGGACCATTTACAAAGTCGCGGTCGTAAGCTCATCTCTTCTAAGTACGGGTTATTTGTGTATTGTACCAGTTACGGTATTGTGCCTTTTTGTTCTGTAGTAGATCAAGTAGGTTTCTTTGTAGCTACAACAGCGATACCAAGACGTCGTTGTTGCAAAGTGAAGAAAACGTGAACTAGAAAGGATAAAGTATTGTTTTTCTTCTCAAGTAGAGTAATTAACTAGTGGAAGACGCTACAGGGGAAACTAGTAAGCGAGAGTTGAAGATGACACTATGAACAAGGGCCAGGAGCTATGAATCGACCTCTGCAACCAAAAATAGGTGAGTGCGCACACACACACACACACACACACACACACACACTATAGAATTGTCAGGAAGTGGAACAATCTGGAAAGTGATGTATTGGAGGTAGAATCCATACATAACTTTAAGGACAGGTACGACAGGGCTCTTAGAGCAAGGAGAGAGTGGAACTAGTAGCGACCAGCGAAGAGGCGGGGACAGGAGCTGTGAATCGACCCCTGCAACTACAAAAAGGTGAGTACACACACAGACACACACACACACAGACACACACACACACACACACACACACACACAGACACACACACACACAGACACACAGACACAGACACACACACAGACACACACACAGACAGACACACACACAGACACACACACAGACACACACACACAGACACACACACACAGACACACACACACACACACACACACAGACACACGCACACACAGACACACGCACACACACACAGACACACAGACACACAGACACACACACACACAGACACACACACACACAGACACACACACACACAGACACACACAGACACACACACACACACAGACACACACACACCAGCAAGGCTGGACTTAGTATTCACCTTGAGTAGTGCAGATATCGAGGACATCACATATGAAAGACCCCTTGGGGCCAGTGACCATGTGGTTTTAAGCTTCGAATACACAGTAGAACTACAAGTGGAGGGAGAAGCAGGAAGGCCAGGACGAATGAAGCCAAACTACAAGAAAGGGGACTACACAGGAATGAGGAACTTCCTGAACGGGGTTCAGTGGGACAGAGAACTGGCAGGGAAGCCAGTTAATGAGATGGAATATGTAGCAACAAAATGCAAGGAGGCTGTGGAGAGGTTTGTACCCAAGGGTAACAGGAATAATGAAAAAGCCAGGATGAGCCCATGGTTTACCCAAAGGTGCAGGGAGGCCAAAACCAAGTGTGCTAGGGAATGGAAGAAATATAGAAGGCAAAGGACCCAGGAGAATAAGGAGAGCAGTCGTAGAGCCAGAAACGAATATGCACAGATAAGAAGGGAGGCCCAAAGACAATATGAAAACGACATAGCAGCAAAAGCCAAATCTGACCCGAAACTGTTGTACAGCCACATCAGGAGGAAAACAACAGTCAAGGACCAGGTAATCAGGCTAAGGAAGGAGGAGAGACAACAAGAAATGACCGTGAAGTATGTGAGGAACTCAACAAGAGATTCAAAGAAGTGTTCACAGAGGAGACAGAAGGGGCTCCAAAAAGACGGAGAGGTGGGGCACACCACCATGTGCTGGACACAGTGCACACAACCGAGGAAGAAGTGAAGAGGCTTCTGAGTGAGCTAGATACCTCAAAGGCAATGGGGCCAGATAACATCTCCCCATGGGTATTGAGAGAGGGAGCAGAGGCGCTATGTGTACCCCTAACAACAATATTCAATACATCTATCGAAACAGGGAGATTGCCTGAGGCATGGAAGACAGAAAATGTAGTCCCAATCTTTAAAAAAGGAGACAGACATGAAGCATTAAACTACAGACCAGTGTCACTGACATGTATAGTATGCAAAATCATGGAGAAGATTATCAGGAGAAGAGTGGTGGAACACCTAGAAAGGAACGATATCATCAACAGCAGCCAACATGGTTTCAGGGACGGGAAATCCTGTGTCACAAACCTACTGGAGTTCTATGACATGGTGACAGCAGTAAGACAAGAGAGAGAGGGGTGGGTGGATTGCATTTTCTTGGACTGCAAGAAGGCGTTTGACACAGTTCCACACAAGAGATTGGTGCAAAAACTGGAGGACCAAGCAGGGATAACAGGGAAGGCACTACAATGGATCAGGGAATACTTGTCAGGAAGACAGCAGCGAGTAATGGTACGTGGCGAGATGTCAGAGTGGGCACCTGTGACCAGCGGGGTCCCACAGGGGTCAGTCCTAGGACCAGTGCTGTTTCTTGTATTTGTGAACGACATGACGGAAGGAATAGACTCTGAGGTGTCCCTGTTTGCAGATGACGTGAAGTTGATGAGAAGAATTCACTCGATCGAAGACCAGGCAGAACTACAAAGGGATCTGGACAGGCTGCAGACCTGGTCCAGCAATCGGCTCCTGGAGTTCAATCCCACCAAGTGCAAAGTCATGAAGATTGGGGAAGGGCAAAGAAGACCGCAGACGGAGTACAGTCTAGGGGGCTAGAGACTACAAACCTCACTCAAGAAAAAAGATCTTGGGGTGAGTATAACACCAGGCACATCTCCTGAAGCGCACATCAACCAAATAACTGCTGCAGCATATGGGCGCCTAGCAAACCTCAGAACAGCATTCCGACATCTTAATAAGGAATCATTCAGGACCCTGTACACCGTGTACGTTAGGCCCATATTGGAGTATGCGGCACCAGTTTGGAACCCACACCTAGCCAAGCACGTAAAGAAACTAGAGAAAGTGCAAAGGTTTGCAACAAGACTAGTCCCAGAGCTAAGAGGTATGTCCTACGAGGAGAGGTTAAGGGAAATCAACCTGACGACACTGGAGGACAGGAGAGATAGGGGGGACATGATAACGACATACAAAATACTGAGAGGAATTGACAAGGTGGACAAAAACAGGATGTTCCAGAGATTGGACACAGTAACAAGGGGACACAGTTGGAAGCTGAAGACACAGATGAATCACAGGGATGTTAGGAAGTATTTCTTCAGCCACAGAGTAGTCAGTAAGTGGAATAGTTTGGGAAGCAATGTAGTGGAGGCAGGATCCATACATAGCTTTAAGCAGAGGTATGATAAGGCTCACGGCTCAGGGAGAGTGACCTAGTAGCGATCAGTGAAGAGGCGGGGCCAGGAGCTCGGACTCGACCCCCGCAACCTCAACTAGGTGAGTAACTAGGTGAGTACACGGAGTACAGTCTAGGGGGCCAGAGACTACAAACCTCACTCAAGGAAAAAGATCTTGGGGTGAGTATAACACCAGGCACATCTTCTGAAGCGCACATCAACCAAATAACTGCTGCAGCATATGGGCGCCTAGCAAACCTCAGAACAGCATTCCGTCATCTTAATAAGGAATCATTCAGGACCCTGTATACCGTGTACGTTAGGCCCATATTGGAGTATGCGGCACCAGTTTGGAACCCACACCTAGCCAAGCACGTAAAGAAACTAGAGAAAGTGCAAAGGTTTGCAACAAGACTAGTCCCAGAGCTAAGAGGTATGTCCTACGAGGAGAGGTTAAGGGAAATCAACCTGACGACACTGGAGGACAGGAGAGATAGGGGGGACATGATAACGACATACAAAATACTGAGAGGAATTGACAAGGTGGACAAAGACAGGATGTTCCAGAGATTGGACACAGTAACAAGGGGACACAGTTGGAAGTTGAAGACACAGATGAATCACAGGGATGTTAGGAAGTATTTCTTCAGCCACAGAGTAGTCAGTAAGTGGAATAGTTTGGGAAGCGATGTAGTGGAGGCAGGATCCATACATAGCTTTAAGCAGAGGTATGATAAAGCTCACGGCTCAGGGAGTGACCTAGTAGCGATCAGTGAAGAGGCGGGGTCAAGAGCTCGGACTCGACCCCCGCAACCTCAACTAGGTGAGTACAACTAGGTGAGTGCACACACACATACACACACACACACACACACACATACACACACACACACACACACACAGACACACACACTGACACACACACACACACTGACACACACACACAGACACACACACACACACACACACACACACTAACAGTTCAACTTATGATCACTGTGTAATGTTGAATGTGGCTTCACATGCAACATGTCTCTGCTCCCTGCATGCTTCCCGCTTGCTAGTCTTGCCCTGCAAGCATTTTCATTTCATTTACAGTCGCCATTGTCTGCGGAAAACAATTTCGCAGTTGCAGAAATGAGAAAGCCAAAAATATTACGCTTAATAAAGCACAAGGCTCGTGAGCGCTGAGAAAGTATTTACTGTTGCAGCGTAGGGAAAAATATTAAGATTTTTGGCTTCCTGTTTCAAGACTGGGGAGCAAAATGTTTTCTTTTCGTGTTTTGAGAAAATGTAGGATGTTGATGTGTAGGTTGCGTCTGTCCGGCCGCTAGGTGGCGGTAGAAACTCAGGTGTAATGTGTAAACCGAGTTTCCCTTTCCTAGGTACAGTGTATGTACCGAGAGGTGAACAGTATTTCTCTCAGTGTGTGCAAACTGTACATGCTGAAAGTCTACTTCAGTCCTGTTTTAAGGATGAAAGAAGCATTGCCTGGTGGTGTCCTTAGTGTAGTCGATAAGCTTGAAACCTCAATAACCATCCTGACATTTCCTGTCTGTGTGTTTTTCTCTCTCTCTCTCTCTCTCATATATATAAAATTAAGTCCTTTCTAAAATTTTCTCTTATACATTGAAAGATATGTTTTTTTCATATATGTTAATGCAAAAATTGCAAATTTTGTTCCAAAAAGAACCGTAGAAAACTTAACTAACCTAACAACAGTAACTGACGATCTTAGAGGTAAGGAGGGCCAAGAAGAGACACGAAACCAGCCCGTAGGTGTCTTATAGCACCTAGAGGATAGATTAGAAGAGGAACATTGCCCCGAAGTAAAATTACGAAGTTAAGGAGAGTGTGAGAGGCGAGAGTAAGTTAGTTACAAAGTTATATCTCTTCATCAAGTTGTGACTAAGTTATAAAGTTATGGCGAGTGCTAAGTTACCTTTGCGTCGCCGCTACGCTGCTTGGTGGGTCCTCCTCCTTCAGGAGTTATGGAGAGTCTCCTGGTGACTTGTGGTCTTGCTTCAAGCGATGTGGAGTCTCCTGGTGTCTTGTTGTCGTCCTTCGGGAGTTATGGAGAGTCTCCTGGTGTCCTGTGATACTCTTTCAGGAGTTGTGAAGTCTTCTGATGTTTTGTGGTCCTTCTTCAGGAGGTGTGGAGTCTTCTGATGTCTTGTGGTCCTCCTTCAGGAGATATGAGAAGTCTCGTGGTGTCCAGATTACGATTATTATAATCAAAACGAAGCGCTTAACCTACCTGGGTCATGCAGCTCTATCTCTGGTGTCCAGAGATAGAGCTATAACACTGATCATAGTTGTGTGTCATTCTTACCACTCCTCCAGCATTCCCATGATGGTGCCTAGAGACCATCATCATTTGTGTTTTCTCAGGAGTTAATGTGACCTACCATCGTTTACTCCAGGCTGATATAGCTGTAAGCTGGTTACTGATGTAACTTAGTCTGGCATTTCCTCTCTTGGATAAGTAAATGCCAGAGTACAGTCGTCTGCATATGAATGGGATTCTGGGAAAAGATGAAGAAGGTCATTGCAGTAGACATTCCATAACAATGGTCCAAGTACACTTCCCTGTCGAACACTGGCATCAATAGGATGTCTTGCTGACTCTGTCCCGTTGAGAACTACGCTTAGAGCTCTACGTTGAAGGTAATCATTGAGGAGACAGTGTAGAGCATGAAATTTCCAGTGCTTGCAGTTTTGCCAAGAAGCCCTGGTGCCAGACCCGGTCGAAAACGCCAGCAATGTCCAGTGCTACCACACAGCTAACTTTGAAATCATCCAGTGCCTGGTGAAACTTAGTGGAGAGGTTTAACAACAGATCAGCAGCAGAGTAGCCTTTCCTGAAGCCAAGTTGACGGTCACAAAGTAGTGAGTGGTAGTCGAAAAACTGTCATCTGCCGCGAGATTATTGTCTCTAGGATCTTGCCAGTGATTGACAGGAGTAACACTGGTCTTTAGCTGCTGATTTCTGCTCTGCTATTTTTTTGTGAACAGGTACAACATTTGCCTCTTTCCACAAAGACGGCCAGTTACACTGTGCTAAGCAGTGCTGTTAGATGCGAGTTAGAGTTGCTGCTGGTTGGTCTGGCTCAATTTATCTGGGCCCGCAGTCTTTCCTTGGTCCAGAGATTTAAGAAGATACACCTCCTCCTGCCTTATTGTCACCACTGACAGCTTTGACACAATTCTTGCGGCTAGCCAAGGAAGTTCCATTGCTGGACCAGGAACTTCCATCTTGGCAGCAAAGTGTTCGGCAGTGAGGGCAACTTTCTCCTGACCGCTAGTAGAGGTGATCCCCCCATGTTCAAGTAGAGGTGCAATAACTTCATTAAAATTTTGGAGCCCACTCTACCTGATGCCAACTTTCTTTTTTTTGTGTGTCAGCCTCCTATTTAGAGATGGCCCACTTTTGGACTTCTCCCATATGCCTACAGGCTTGCCTGTGCAGGTTCCTGCTACAGATAGTGAGATGCGTCTTATACCTTCTCCAAGCTTTGTACTTAGCAGTAGGAGCCTCTCTACAACGAAAACCGATCCAAGGCTGATCTAAAGGCTTCATCACATACTGTCGGTGAGGGATGTGTTCTTGTTGTAGATTAAGGATGTGTCCAGTGACGGCATTCACTTGGTTGTCAACATCCCCTTGGAGAAGAACATTCCAATCGGTGGTGGCGAGCTCAGAGCAAAGGGCTGGCCAGTTTCCTCCTTCCCACAGCCAGGTTGTGAGAACTCTCTCTCTCTTTCTCTCTCTCTCCCTCTTTCTCTCTCTCTCTCTCTTTCTCTCTCTCTCCCTCTTTCTCTCTCTCTCTCTCTCTCTTTCTCTCTCTCTCAAAACCAATCACAGACAAACGCCTTAAGACAATAGACACTCTCCCGTATATTTACATAGTGTTTGCAGAAGCTGTAAATGTAAATGACGCGTGATAATCTGAGCCAGAAGCTGTAAATGTAAATGACTTTGAGATAATCTGCAGCAGAGCAGCGCCGCTGGTCTGCTTATCTCTGCCCCCCAGTCATGCCTGCCCTGGTCCCAGACCTTTGTTACTATGCAAATGACCATTGCAGAAGCTGGAAGACCAGCTGGATACTCAGTCATATCTCTCATTATAATTTCTCTAAATTACTTAATTATTGATTGAAGGAATTACATTTTCATTTAAAGATAATATTACTTTGATGCTATTTACCTAAGGTAAGGTTTGTAATGCTGATGAAGGGCTCTTGATCCAGGGCAGTTGGAGGCTGGCTTAGTGTTCCTCGGGATGAAGCCTAATTTCCTCTTGCCCATGTACTATTCAGCAAGGCCTACTGCACTAGTGGGCCCCGCTCACCTCTCGTGTCACTTCCAGCTGCTACACCTCATATCTGCTCTAGGTTAGAGGTACTGACCACCATCTGTCAAGGCTGAGGGATTGACCACCTCCTGTCAAGGCTGAGGGACTGACCACTTCCTGTCGAGGCTGAGGGACTAACCACTTCCTGTCAAGGCTGAGGGACTGACCTCTTTCTGTCAAGGCTGGTGGACCGACCACCCACTGTCAAGGCTAGAGGGAGTGGCCACCTCCTGTCAAGGCTAGAGGGAGTGGCCACCTCCTCTCAAGGCTAAAGGGACTGACCACCTCCTGTCAAGGCTAGAGGGACTGACCACCTCCTGTCAAGGCTAGAGGGACTGACCACCTCCTGTCAAGGCTAGAGGGACTGACCACCTCATGTCAAGGCTAGAGGGACTGACCACCTCCTGTCAAGGCTAGAGGGACTGACCACCTCCTGTCAAGGCTAGAGGGACTGACCACCTCATGTCAAGGCTAGAGGGGACTGACCACCTCCTGTCAAGGCTAGAGGGAGTGGCCACCTCCTGTCGAGGCTAGAGGGACTGACTACCTCCTATCAAGGCTAGAGAGACTCATCACCTCCTGTCAAGGCTGAGGGATTGATCACCTCTGGTCGAGGCTGAGGGATTGACCACCTCCGGTCAAGACTGAGGGATTGACCACCTCCTGCCAAGACTGAAGGGCTGACCACCTTCTGTTAAGACTGAAGGACTGACCACCTCCTGTCAATACTGAGGGACTGACCACTTTCTGTCTAGACTGAGGGACTGACCACTTTCTGTCAAGACTGAGGGACTGACCACTTTCTGTCAAGACTGAGGGACTGACCACTTTCCGTCAAGACTGAGAGACTGACCACCTTCTGTCAAGACTGAGGGAGTGACCACCTTCTGTCAAGACTGAGGGAGTGACCACCTTCTGTCAAGACTGAGGGACTGACCATCTTCTGTTAAGACTGAGGGACTGACCACCTTCTGTCAAGACTGAGGGACTGACCACCTTCTGTCAAGACTGAGGGACTGACCACCTTCTGTTAAGACTGAGGGACTGACCACCTTCTGTCAAGACTGAGGGAGTGACCACCTTCTGTCAAGACCGAGGGACTACTCACGTCAAAACTACCTCCAGTACTGTCTCAAGTGTTATATCCGCCTGTTTTTGATAGAAGAAACCTCTCGTGAGGGCGAAACGTGTCTGTAATAAAGATAAACAGGTGTTACACATGTGTCTAAATTGCTAACTTTCTTGGTTTGCCTGCCTCCCCCCCTCTCATCTGCGACTGCTTGACAGAGTAGAGAACAGAGCAAGACGTCTCATCTCTCGCCTGGACCCATCCTGGATAGATCTGTCATTTCAGCAGAGCCTTCAACATAGGAGGGATGTGGGTGGCCTTACTGTTATGTACAAGGCCAATATTGTCAAAGTACCACACTTAGATCCACTTCGAGGACAGCGTGAAACAAGCTTTTATGCCACAAGACGGGTAGAAAGCAGCAACTTCACTCTGGTTGTACCCTTCTCCAGAACATCACTCCATCTGAGATCATACATACCCAGGATGACTCGAGTATGGAACACATTCGTACAGCATAATGATGTCAACGAGATAAAGTCAGTTGATCAAATGAAAATGCTGGCCCACAGACGGCTCCAATTTCGTGAGTCATTCATCCTGTTCCCTACTTGTATGTCTCATAACAATAAAAATGCTTTCAAATGAGCTGATGTAAATAGCTTGTCAATAAAGCTAGGGATCCTTAACCTTGTCAAAGTTGTTGAGAGAGAGAGAGAGAGAGGGAGAGGGAGAGGGAGAGAGAGGGAGAGAGAGGGAGAGAGAGGGAGAGAGAGGGAGAGAGAGGGAGAGAGAGGGAGAGAGAGGGAGAGAGAGGGAGAGAGAGGGAGAGGGAGGGAGAGGGAGGGAGAGGGAGGGAGAGGGAGGGAGAGAGAGAGGGAGAGTTCCTGATCCAGCAAGGGACCCTCATTGGCTAGCTGCAAGAACTGTGTCAAAACTGTCAGTGGTGACAATAAGGCAGGAGGTGCATTTCCTTCTTAAATCACTTGACCAAGAAAAGGCTGTGGGCCCAGACAAGTTGAGCCCAAGATTGTTGAGAAGATGTGCAGACCAGCTAGCAGCACCTCTAACTCGCATCTTTCAGCACTGCCTAGTACAGTGTAAATGGCCCTCTCCATGGAAAGAGGCAAATGTAGTCCCTGTTCACAAAAAGAAGAGCAGAGCAGAAATCAGCAACTACAGACCAGTGTCACTCCTGTCAATCACTGGTAAGATCCTTGAGACAATAATCTCAAGACAAATGACAGATTTTTTTGACTACCACTCACTACTTTGTGATCGTCAATATGGCTTCAGGAAAGGTTACTCTGCTGCTGATCTGTTGTTAAACCTCTCCACTAAGTGGCACCAGTCACTGGATGAATCCAAAGTCAGCTGTGTGGTAGCACTGGACATTGCTGGCGCTTTCGACCGGGTGTGGCACCAGGGCCTCTTAGCAAAACTTCAAGCACTGGGAATTGCAGGCTCTACGCTATGTCTCCTCAGTGATTACCTTCATGGTAGATCTCTAAGTGTAGTCCTCAATGGAACGGAATCAGCAAGGCATCCTATTGGGGCAAGCGTTCCACAAGGAAGCGTGCTGGGTCCACTGTTATGGAATGTCTACTTCAACGACCTTCTTCATCTCATCCCAGAATCACATGCATATGCAGACGACTGTACACTGACATTCACTTATCCAAGAGAAGAAATGCCAGCTGCTCTAAGCTACATCAATCACCAGCTGAGAGCTATATCAGCTTGGGGAAATAGATGGCAAGTAACATTTGCACCTGAGAAAACGCAAATGATGATCGTCTCTAGGCACCATGATGGTAATGCTGGTGCAGTAGTAAGGATGAATGGGACGATGTTGGCACCTGGAGAAGAAGTTGATATCCTTGGGGTGAAATTTGACTCCAAACTAACCATGAAGAACCATGTTGTAAATCTTGCAAACAAGGCAGCCAGGAAGCTTACAGCACTTCGCCGTATCTCGCATCTGCTTGACAGTAGGGGTTGCAAGATCCTGTACGAGGCACAAGTACGCTCACACCTTGAGTATGCTCCACTTTCTTGGTTTGCCTGCCCCCCTCTCATCTGCGACTGCTTGACAGAGTAGAGAACAGAGCAAGACGTCTCATCTCTCGCCTGGACCCATCCTGGATAGATCTGTCATTTCAGCAGAGCCTTCAACATAGGAGGGATGTGGGTGGCCTTACTGTTATGTACAAGGCCAATATTGTCAAAATACCACACTTGGATCCACTTCGAGGACAGCGTGAAACAAGCTTTTATGCCACAAGACGGGCAGAAAGCAGCAACTTCACTCTGGCTGTACCCTTCTCCAGAACATCACCTCTTCAAGGGGGGCTCCTTGGCGTGGTGAAGAGGCTCTTGGTCTGAGGAATTAGCCCTGTCGGTCTTCTTCCTCAGACCGAACCTAATTACCCCCCATTCTCCCCTCCCCTATCCCATCCTCCCCATCCTCCCCTTTTTCCATTCCTCCTCCTCCTCCTCACCCCTCCCTTTTGCCCTTCCTCTTTTTAGCCTTCGTGATTTCTCCCACAGGCGTGCTAGTTCCTAGGTAGGGGAAAGGACACCGGGGTCGATCCCATTCCGTTGAGGTTTCTTGGCGGTGGCGTAGTTTGCCGTGGAATCTGGATTGCCTAGGGATGTCCCGATCCCTCTCCGGTATCCCGGAGTAGCTTTGGGTGTCTTTTGGGCGACGGGTGTATCTCTGGAAGCCACCTTTCGGATTCCGGGGGTGGTGGCTGAAGGAGGTATGCTTTGTGGCGGATATCCGGCCGCCCTCTCTTTTGTCCACCGAGGTAGCTCGGCAGATGTGAGGTTGCTATCCCGGATTGCTGGTTTACTGGCATGAAGGGTAGGGTATGGCACGGGTTCCATGCTGCATCTGCGCTACTAGCGGTGTCGAGTCCTCTTGGGCGCGGAGGGAGATTTCCGGCCCTTTCATTTCTCCTGGGAACTATTCCTCCCCGCTCCCCCCTTTTTTTATTCTTTTTTTTGTTTTTATTTTCTTTTCTTCTTTCTTTTTTTTTCTTAAAAACAAAAAGCAAAGGAGTAACCTAACCATGGCAGCCCTAGTCCATGAAACCACTACCCCCGGGCCCCTTCTTGATACCGCACCCCATTCTGACCCTGCCTTGTGTTTAGACCACTCTTCGGACACTCCTGATGCCCCTGTACCTCTTGCTGGTGCTGTTTCCTCACCCGCTTCAGGTACCGGGGCTTCGACTGACTCCTTCGATTTGTCTGAACTCCGCTCTCCTTTGACTATGCTTCCGGCTTCTCCCTCTACGGTACGGCAATTTTCGAATCGCCCACCCATTTCATGCCGGACCAACTCCGGTCCTACTCCTAAACGCCAACGTCAATCTCCTGATGATGCTCCGTCGTTACCTTCCCATTCTACTCGGAAACGACCGACACGTCAAGCACTCCCTCTCCACGCTCAGTTTCGGACCACACAATGGACTAAATTCTTTACTTTAAGACCAACTTCTTCTTCTGCCTACCTTTCTGACCATAGTATTGCCAAAGCGCTCCTGCGTCATGTTGGCAGAGATATTTCATTTCACGCTCTCAAGAGCGGTACGCGCATCGTCACTGTCCAGAATGCTACCCAAGCTCATGATCTTTCTCTCCTTTCGAATATCGATACTACTCCTATCACTATTGAAAAACATCTTTCTCTCAATTCTTGTAGTGGTACTGTCATTCTGCCCCATACCATAGTCCAACAGAATTTCCAGTCATGTGGCAATGACATTTTTGAACAGCTGGAACTCCAGGATCTCCCAATCCTCAAAGTAGACACTTATGTCCTTCCTGCCCGGGGGCGGAGACGTTACCCTTGCAATGTGGCTCGTTTAACTTTTGACAGCCGAGAACTCCCGTCTTCTGTATATGTCGCGGGACATCGGTTACAAGTTCGAAAGGTGATACCTACACCGCAACAATGTAGAAATTGCTGGCGTTTTGGTCACCCAGCGAAATATTGCAGATCTATGGCCGAATGCCCAGTCTGTGGTGCCGACAACCATTCTAATACATCTTGCAGTCAACCTCCATCTTGCCTTAATTGTAATGAAGCTCACCCTTCGTACTCCCGCCGTTGCCAGGTCTACTTAAATGAACGTGAAATCCGTTGCCTCAAAGAGGCAGAAGGTCTCCCTTATGCTATGGCAGTTACTCATCTCCGCCTCCAAGGGAGACTACCCCGTGTTTCTTATTCTCGTGTTTCCAAACATCCCCCCACTTCTGGGGTCCCATCTTCTGCAGCCTCCTCTGTTGTTACCCCTCCCATAGCCATTACGGCATCTAATCCTTTTGCTGTCCTTGGCTCTGACGTCCCGACTACAACTCAGTCTGTTCTCACATCTTCGCGTCCTTCCTCACAAGCCCCAGTATCGACAAGACCTCGTACGACACCTAATACCAATCGCCCCTCTACTCAGAAGTCCAAAAAATCCACATTGCTCAAATCTTCTTTGCCCCTTCCTTCCCTTCTTCCACCTCCACACGTTACCTTTCCAGTCTCTGTACCTAGTTCTTCCCCTCTCTCTGGCTCTATTACAAGTGTGGAGATTCACCCTCCTCCTCGTACTATGCCTTCCACCCCCGTCCCCTCCCAAGTTTCTCCCTCTTCTGTCACCTCCCAGGTTTCTACCTCTTCTGTCCCCCCCCACACTTCATCTCCAGTCCCTTACACTTTTCCCTCCCCCTCTACTTTGGTACAGTCCATTACTGTCCCAATCTTTACTCACCCTCCTCCTCCTATCTCCAATATGGTTTCCCATACATCTTTGAATTCAGAAACACTTGAAGCCATTTCAGAATATATTGCAGAGACTAAACCTTCAATGGACACTGATTCACTTCCTGTTCCTTCTCTTCCCTCTCCTCCATCTTCACAACCCCATTCTTCGCAACGCTCCGTTCCTTCGTTACTTGAACATCTTCCAATGCCACCACACGTTGACTTTTCTAACCCCTCTAGTCCGTAGGTGCCTTTACCTACAGATTCCTGATATTTTCTTCATCGCCAATCATGGCCTATTTACAGTGGAATATCCGCGGCCTCAGGGGTAATCGGGGTGAGCTTCAGATGTTGCTTTCCAGGTTTTCCCCTGTTGGTGCTTGCTTACAAGAACCAAAATTACACTCGGCTGTTTTCCAACCTATCTCAGGCTATAATTTATTGTATTCTTCGGATCCTTTCTCAGATGGGACCTTTAATGAAAGTGCCCTTCTTCTACGCAATGATATTCCGTACTGTCAACTATTTGTCCATACCTCGCTGCATTACACTGCAGCCCGTATCCACTTGAATAAGTGGTTTACAATATGTTCTTTATATCTCTCTCCTTCTCGAGCATTTTCTATCCCAGACTTTGCCTTTCTTGTTTCATCCTTACCACCACCACTTCTGTTACTTGGTGATTTTAATGCCCACCATTTCCTCTGGGGGGGGTCTCATTGTGACTCACGTGGCATTCAGTTGGAGGCTTTTCTTGCCTCTCACCCCCTCCATGTTTTAAATACGGGTACTCCCACCCATTTTGATCCTCGTACTCATACTCTCTCTTGCATCGATCTATCAGTCTGCTCTTCCTCCACAGCACTAGACTTCACCTGGTCTGTTCTACCAGACTTACATGACAGCGATCATTTTCCGATCATTCTTACTTCTCCTTCTTATTCACCACCTTCCCGTAGCCCTCGCTGGCAATTTGATCGGGCAAATTGGGATCTTTACTCACACCTCACTGCTTTTAGTGAGGTTCCTTCTTCATCCTCCATTGATGAGCTCCTACACATCTTCTCGACATCAGTTTATACCGCAGCTTCTCATTCTATACCCCACACCTCAGGCAGGCATTCTCAGAAGTGCGTGCCTTGGTGGTCTCCTGCTTGTGCTCGTGCAGTACGTTTGAAACGTGCTGCATGGGGCAGGTACCGGTACAATAGAACCGCTGAGAGACTTGTTGATTTTAAGCAGAAGCGTGCGATCGCTCGCCGTGTCATCCGTGAAGCTAAACGCACTTGTTGGCGAGACTATGTTTCCACCATCACCTCTGCTTCTTCTATGAGTGCAGTCTGGAAAAAAGTGAGGAAATTGAGTGGTAAATACTCTCCTGACCCGGCTCCTGTTCTACGGGTCACTGGTGTTGATATAGCAAACCCTCTCGACGTTGCCATTGAACTTGGCACACATCTGGTCCGTATTTCCCGAGGGCTCCATCTATGCCCCTCGTTTCTTTCCTCAAAGTCTGCCAGAGAGTTAGTACCCTTGGACTTTTCTTCTCTCGGAGAAGAACAGTATAATGTGCCTTTTACACTTCAAGAACTGGAGGCAACGCTCTCAGCTTGCCGATCATCGGCAGCTGGGCCTGATGACATTCATATTCGTATGTTACAACATTTACATCGGTCAGCCCTTGTAGTCCTCTTACACCTCTTCAATCTTATTTGGGCACAAGGAGTTCTTCCCCAGCTGTGGAAATCTGCCATTGTTCTCCCTTTCCGCAAACCGGGTACTACAGGACATGATGCCTCCCACTATCGCCCCATCGCTCTTACAAGTGCAGTTTGCAAAGTGATGGAACGCCTCGTAAATCGACGTTTAATGTGGTATTTAGAGACTCACAACAGTCTCTCCGCTAGTCAATATGGCTTTCGTAAGGGTCGTTCTACCATAGACCCCTTACTACGCTTGGATACGTATGTTCGTAATGCCTTTGCGAATAATCACTCAGTTATTGCCATATTTTTTGACCTTGAGAAGGCATATGACACAACTTGGAGGTATAATATTTTGGCCCAGGCCCATTCCTTAGGCCTCCGAGGCAATCTACCATCCTTCCTTAAGAACTTTTTAACTGACAGACATTTCCGTGTTCGAGTCAATAATGTTCTTTCCCCGGACTTCGTCCAAGCTGAAGGTGTCCCTCAGGGATGTGTTCTAAGCACAACACTTTTTCTCCTTGCTATAAATGATTTGGCCTCTGTTCTTCCACCCAATATTTGGTCATCACTCTATGTTGATGACTTCGCTATTGCTTGTGCAGGCGCTGACTGTCACCTTATTGCAGTTTCTCTCCAGCATGCGGTCGACCGTGTTTCCACTTGGGCCACCACACATGGGTTTAAATTTTCAAGTACCAAAACTCACCAAATTACTTTCACTAGACGCTCTGTTATCTCCGATCATCCTTTGTATCTCTATGGCTCCCGTATCCCCGAACGTGATACAGTCAGGTTTCTAGGCCTTCTCTTTGACCGTCGGTTAACCTGGAAACCTCACATTACCTCTCTGAAGGCAACTTGTCACAGCCGGCTAAACCTTCTTAAAACCCTTGCTCATCTTTCCTGGGGAGCTGATCGTCGAACTCTGCTTCGCCTACATTCAGCCCTCGTTTTATCGAAACTCGATTATGGTGACCAGATTTATTCCGCGGCCTCTCCTGCTACTCTCTCTAGCCTTAACTCTATCCATCACCAAGGCTTACGTTTGTGCCTTGGTGCTTTTCGCTCTTCCCCTGTTGAGAGCCTCTATACAGAAGCAAATGTTCCATCCTTGTCTGATCGCCGTGATGCCCATTGCCTTCGTTACTATGTACGCTCTCACGATCTACACAATCCTTCCATTTATAGAATGGTCACCGATATTAGTAGACATTCTTTATTCGTTCGCCGCCCCTGTTTGCTCCGTCCCTTTTCTCTTCGCCTACTTTCACTCTTGTCTTCCCTTCAGTTACCACCTTTATATGTTCATGTAGCATCTCACTTTTCCCTACCCCCCTGGGAAGTTCCAGCTGTTCGGGTCTGTTCTTTCTCACTCCCTTGCTCGAAAGCTCAACTGCCTACGGTGGCTTCCCGCTCTCTTTTTCTTGATCACTTCCACTCTCATTCTCATGCCACCGCTGTGTACACAGATGGCTCTAAGTCTTCAGACGGCGTCGGATTCGCAGCAGTGTTTCCGGACAGCGTCGTACGAGGGCATTTACTATCTTCAGCTAGCATTTTTACTGCTGAACTGTATGCCATTCTTGCAGCACTTATTCGTATCGCATCTATGCCTGTGTCATCATTTGTAGTAGTCTCAGACTCCCTTAGTGCTCTACAGGCTATACGAAAATTTGATACATCTCATCCCCTAGTTCTCCGTATCCAACTTTGGCTACGCCGTATCTCTACCAAACATAAAGATATTGTTTTTTGTTGGGTCCCTGGTCATGTCGACGTACAGGGCAATGAACAGGCAGACACTGCTGCGCGGTCAGCAGTATATGACCTACCAATTTCCTATCGAGGTGTTCCATTTCTAGACTATTTTGCTGCAATAGCTACCCACCTTCGCACCCGTTGGCAACAACGTTGGTCAACTCTGCTCGGTAACAAACTTCATTCTATTAAACCGAGCATAGGTTACTGGCCGTCTTCTTGTCATCAGTGCCGAGGTTGGGAGACCACTCTCTCCCGCCTTCGCATTGGCCACACTCGTCTTACTCATGGGTATCTCATGGAGAGGCACCCTGTTCCTCTCTGTGAGCAGTGTCAAGTTCCAGTATCGATTAGCCACATTCTGTTAGACTGCCCTCTCTATCAACGAGCACGCAGAATTTACCTCCAACGTCGTCTTCGTTCTCCTACTCTCTCTTTACCTTCCCTTCTTGCTGATGGACCCTCCTTTAATCCTGACTCTCTCATTGACTTCTTGACAACGACTGATTTACTCCACAAACTCTGATGATACTTTTCACACTCCCCTCAGCCCTTTCTGGTTCAGTCTCTTGCTGCCCTTTACCCTTTCACCATCCACTGCCCCGCTGTTATCCGTAACCTGTTGCTCATCCATCTCCCTTTTGCCACCTGATGCCCTCGCTTCCTTCCTGCCCTGCAGCGCTGTATAGTCCTTGTGGCTTAGCGCTTCTTTTTGATTATAATAATAATAATAATCCAGAACATCACTCCATCTGAGATCATACATACCCAGGATGACTCGAGTATGGAACACATTCGTACAGCATAATGATGTCAACGAGATAAAGTCAGTTGATCAAATGAAAATGCTGGCCCACAGATGGCTCCAACTTCATCCTGTTCCCTACTTGTATGTCTCATAACAATAAAAAGGCTTTCAGATGAGCTGATATAGGTAACAGCTCTTAGCTTGCCAATAAAGTTAGGAATCTTTATCATGTAAATAGCTTGTCAATAAAGTTAGGGATCCTTAACCTTGTCAAACCCTGTGTAAAAAGAAAAAGAAAAAAAAGAAAAGAGAGAGAGGGAGAGAGAGAGAGGGAGGGAACACATTCTATCATCATCCGGCCCGAGAACCGAGAATTTCCACTCGGGAGAGATGGATATGAGAGTCATTCAGGAAATGAGATAGAATGTCTCACATTGGGTTAGTAGGACTCAAAACGTGACCGAGTGACTCAAAATAAGACAGAATGACTCACATTGAAATAGAATGGTTCACAATAAGACAGAATGACTCACAAGACAGAATGACTCGCAATAAGACAATGACTCACAATAAGACAGAATGACTCACAATGAAATATGACACAGTAAGACAGAATGATTACAAGACAGATTGATTACCATAAGACAGAATGACTTACGAGAAGACAGACTGACTCACAGTGAAATATAATGATTCAGAATAAGACAGACTGACTCACGGTGAAATATAGTGATTCACAATAAGACAGAATGACTGACAGTGAAACAGAGTGATTCACAGTAAGACAGATTGATTCATAGTGAAGCAGAATGACTCACAATAAGACATAATGACTCACAGTAAAATATATTGACTCACAATAAGACGTAATGACGTAATGAGAATGAAGTAGGATGAGACACAAAGAGTGAGGGGTTTATTTCCGAGAGATATCTCTCGACCTTGAGAGATATTGACCAGTTCTCTTGCTTAATATTCATAAGGGAAGCGCTAAAGCCGTATGGATGAGGTAGGGGGAAGCCTTCCAACGCCTGTGGGAGTGGGGGGTCTCGTCTAAACTTAATTCCGAGTAATGTAACTTAAGTTTTAAGTTACGGTCTGCCTACCTACATTTAATGGCTACTGATTCTTAAATGTAGAAATTTATCTTGTGAAAGTCTATATTCATTGTATATACATTGATCAATTTATACCACTCTGGTATATATAGTAATCCATGCGCACTTCTCGTTGTATATACACTAACACCACTGTGTGTATATACACTGAGAAACAAACTTCTGGGAGTATATACAGAGAGATACACACCTCCCGAGGTATATATATATAGAGATACGGGTCTCTCGGCATATATACCCCTGTGTGTAGGCATGGCTGGCAAGTGATAGTGTTGCTTGATTCTGTTTCCAGTGTCGAGGATTCACTCGGGATGATGTTATGGTGAGATGTTTCCCTAACATTGTGTGTGTGTGTGTGTGTGTGTGTGTGTGTGTGTGTGTGTGTGTGTGTGTGTGTGTGTGTGTGTGTGTGTGTGTGTGTGTGTGTGCGTGCATGTGTGTGTGTGTATGTGTGTGTGCTCACCTAGTTGTACTCACCTAGTTGTAGTTGCAGGGGTGGATTCACAGCTCCTGGCGCCGCTTCTTCACTGGCCACTACTAGGTCACTCTTCCTGTTTCATGAGCTTTATCATACCTCTTCTTAAAACTATGTATGGATCCTGCCTCCACTACATCACTTCCCAGGCTATTCCACTTCCTGACAACTCTGTGACTGAAGAAATACTTCCTAACATCCCTGTGATTCATCTGAGTCTTCAACTTCCAACTGTAATCTCTTGTTGTGTCCCATCTCTGGAACATCCTGTCTCTGTCCACCTTGTCGATTCCTCTCAGTATTTTATATGTCGTTTTCATATTCCCCCTATCTCTCCTGTCCTCCAGTGTCGTCAGGTCAATTTCCTTTAACCTCTCCTCGTAGAACATGCCCCTTAGCTCTGGGACTAGTCTTGTTGCAAACCTTTGCACTTTCTCTAGCTTCCTTACATGCTTAGCTAGGTGTGGATGCTTCATACTCCAGTATAGGCCTAACGATTCCTTATTAAGATGTCGGAATGCTGTTCTTAGGTTTGCTAGGCGCCCGTATGCTGCAGCAGTTATTTCGTTGATGTGCGCCTCAGGAGACGTGCCCGGTGTTATACTGACTCACCCCGAGAGATTTTTCCTTGAGTGAGGTTTGTAGTCTCTGGCTCCCTAGACTGTACTCCGTTTGCGGTCTTCTTTACCCTTCCCCAATCTTCATGACTTTGCACTTGGTTGGGCTGAACTTCAGGAGCCAGTTGTTGAACCAGGTCTGCAGCCTGTCCAGATCCCTTTGTAGTTCTCCCTGGTCCTCGTCCGACTGAATTCTTCTCATCAACTTCACATCATCTGCAAACAGGGGTTCTTCAGAGTCTACTTCAGTCATGTTATTCACAAATACCAGAAACAGCACCGGGCCTAGGACTTGCCTTTGTGGAACTCCACTCGTCACAGGCGCCCACTCTGACACCTCGCCACGTACCATGACTCACTGTTGTCTTTCTGATAAATATTCCTTGATCCATTGTAGTGCCTTCCCTGTTATCCCTGCTTGGTCGTCCAGTTTTTGCACTAATCTCTTGTGTGGAACTGTGTCAAACGCCTTCTTACAGTCCAAGAAAACGCAGTCTGCCCACCCGTCTCTCTCTTGTCTTACTGCTTTCACCCCGTCATAGAACTCCAGTAGGCATCACGGTTTCTGAAACCGTGATGCCTGTAGCTGATAAGCTCATTCCTTTCTAGGTACTCCACCACTCGTCGCCTGATAATCTTCTCCATGACTTTGCATATCAGTGACACTGGTCTGTAGTTTAATACTTCGTGTCTGTTTCCTTTTTTAAAAACTGGGGCTATATTTGCTGTCTTCCATACCTCAGGTAGTCGCCCTGTTTCTATAGATATGTTGAAGATTGTTGTTAGTGGTACACATAGCGCCTCTGCTCCCTCTCTCAGGACCCATGGAGAGATGTTATTCGCCCCCATCGCTTTTGAGGTATCTCGCTTAGCAGCCTCTTCACTTCTTCCTCGGTTGTAGGTATTGTGTCCAACACTTGATGGTGTACCCCACCTCTCCGTCTTTCTTGAGTCCCTTCTGTCTCCTCTGTGAACACTTCTTTGAATTTCTTGTTGAGCTCCTTACATCGCTGTCGTTTCTTGTGTGTGTGTGTGTGTGTGTGTGTGTGTGTGTGTGTGTGTGTGTGTGTGTGTGTGTGTTTGCACATCTCTCTCCCTTCTCATACTCAAAATCAAACACTAACTTGCCTCGAACTGTGTTTTTTGTGTGTTTGTGTGTGTCTTTGTGTTTGTATTGGTAGTGCTTTTAATGTAGTCACTCCCCACGTTGTCCCTGTCTCCCCTGCCACTCTCCACGTGGTCCCTGTCTCCCCTGCCGCTCCCCACGTGGTCCCTGTCTCCCCTGCCACTCTCCACGTGGTCCCTGTCTCCCCTGCCACTCTCCACGTGGTCCCTGTCTCCCCTGCCACTCCCCACGTGGTCCCTGTCTCCCCTGCCACTCTCCACGTGGTCCCTGTCTCCCCTGCCACTCCCCACGTGGTCCCTGTCTCCCCTGCCACTCTCCACGTGGTCCCTGTCTCCCCTGCCACTCTCCACGTGGTCCCTGTCTCCCCTGCCACTCCCCACGTGGTCCCTGTCTCCCCTGCCACTCCCCACGTGGTCCCTGTCTCCCCTGCCACTCTCCACGTGGTCCCTGTCTCCCCTGCCACTCCCCACGTGGTCCCTGTCTCCCCTGCCACTCCCCACGTGGTCCCTGTCTCCCCTGCCACTCTCCACGTGGTCCCTGTCTCCCCTGCCACTCTCTACGTGGTCCCTGTCTCCCCTGCCACTCCCCACGTGGTCCCTGTCTCCCCTGCCACTCCCCACGTGGTCCCTGTCTCCCCTGCCACTCTCCACGTGGTCCCTGTCTCCCCTGCCACTCTCCACGTGGTCCCTGTCTCCCCTGCCACTCTCCACGTGGTCCCTGTCTCCCCTGCCACTCTCCACGTGGTCCCTGTCTCCCCTGCCACTCTCCACGTGGTCCCTGTCTCCCCTGCCACTCCCCACGTGGTCCCTGTCTCCCCTGCCACTCTCCACGTGGTCCCTGTCTCCCCTGCCACTCTCCACGTGGTCCCTGTCTCCCCTGCCACTCTCCACGTGGTCCCTGTCTCCCCTGCCACTCCCCACGTGGTCCCTGTCTCCCCTGCCGCTCCCCACGTGGTCCCTGTCTCCCCTGCCACTCCCCACGTTGTCCCTGTCTCCCCTGCCACTCTCCACGTGGTCCCTGTCTCCCCTGCCGCTCCCCACGTGGTCCCTGTCTCCCCTGCCACTCTCCACGTAGTCCCTGTCTCCCCTGCCGCTCCCCACGTGGTCCCTGTCTCCCCTGCCGCTCCCCACGTAGTCCCTGTCTCCCCTGCCACTCTCCACGTGGTCCCTGTCTCCCCTGCCGCTCCCCACGTGGTCCCTGTCTCCCCTGCCACTCGCCACGTGGTCCCTGTCTCCCCTGCCACTCTCCACGTGGTCCCTGTCTCCCCTGCCACTCTCCACGTGGTCCCTGTCTCCCCTGCCACTCTCCACGTGGTCCCTGTCTCCCCTGCCGCTCCCCACGTGGTCCCTGTCTCCCCTGCCACTCGCCACGTGGTCCCTGTCTCCCCTGCCACTCTCCACGTGGTCCCTGTCTCCCCTGCTGCTCCCCACGTGGTCCCTGTCTCCCCTTCCACTGTGCACGTGGTCCCTGTCTCCCCTGCCACTCTCCACGTGGTCCCTGTCTCCCCTGCCACTCTCCACGTGGTCCCTGTCTCCCCTGCCACTCTCCACGTGGTCCCTGTCTCCCCTGCCGCTCCCCACGTGGTCCCTGTCTCCCCTGCCACTCTCCACGTGGTCCCTGTCTCCCCTGCCACTCTCCACGTGGTCCCTGTCTCCCCTGCCACTCTCCACGTGGTCCCTGTCTCCCCTGCCGTTCCCCACGTGGTCCCTGTCTCCCCTGCCGCTCCCCACGTGGTCCCTGTCTCCCCTGCCGCTCCCCACGTGGTTCCTGTCTCTCCTGCCGCTCCCCACGTGGTCCCTGTCTCCCCTGCCGTTCCCCACGTGGTCCCTGTCTCCCCTGCCGGTCCCCACGTGGTCCCTGTCTCCCCTGCCGATCCCCACGTGGTTCCTGTCTCTCCTTCCGCTCCCCACGTGGTCCCTGTCTCCCCTGCCGTTCCCCACGTGGTCCCTGTCTCCCCTGCCGTTCCCCACGTGGTCCCTGTCTCCCCTGCCGCTCCCCACGTGGTCCCTGTCTCCCCTGCCGCTCCCCACGTGGTCCCTGTCTCCCCTGCCGCTCCCCACGTGGTTCCTGTCTCTCCTGCCGCTCCCCACGTGGTCCCTGTCTCCCCTGCCGTTCCCCACGTGGTCCCTGTCTCCCCTGCCGCTCCCCACGTGGTCCCTGTCTCCCCTGCCGCTTCCCACATGGTCCCTGTCTCCCCTGCCGCTCCCCACGTGGTCCCTGTCTCCCCTGCCGCTCCCCACGTGGTCCCTGTCTCCCTTGCCGCTCCGCACGTGGTCCCTGTCTCCCCTGCCGCTCCCCACGTGGTCCCTGTCTCCCCTGCCGCTCCCCACGGGTCCCTGTCTCCCCTGCCACTCTCCACGTGGTCCCTGTCTCCCCTGCCGCTCCCCACGTGGTCCCTGTCTCCCTTGCCGCTCCACACGTGGTCCCTGTCTCCCCTGCCGCTCCCCACGTGGTCCCTGTCTCCCCTGCCGCTCCCCACGTGGTCCCTGTCTCCCCTGCCGCTCCCCACGTGGTCCCTGTCTCCCCTGCCGCTCCCCACGTGGTCCCTGTCTCCCCTGCCGCTCCCCACGTGGTCCCTGTCTCCCTTGACGCTCCCCACGGGCTCTGACAACAAGCCAAAAAGCCTCAGCCTCGAACAAAGCTTAGTGTGGCCCTTACAGATTTTTCTTCTCCATTCCCGTGGCACTATATATATATATATATATATATATATATATATATATATATATATATATATATATATATATATGCAAAACAACCACTCTGAAAGAATAGAGAAATTCCAAGCGCTTTCGTGACTACTCACATTATCAAGGAACTATATATTATATATATGTATTATATATATATATATGTATTATATATATATTATATATATATGTATTATATATATATATAATCAAAAAGAGAGAGAGGACCTAGTAGCGACCAGTGAAAACGCGGGGGCCAGGAGCTGAGTCTCGACCCCTGCAACCACAATTAGGTGAGTACACACACACGAATATATTTATTTGAAAGTGCAAAACTTTCGACTTGCTTTCAATCTCATTCCTACGTCAGGAAGATAATATTAACCTCCTCCTCTGGTTGCTGGCTACACACTTGTTGCTTTTATTATTATTATTATTATTATTATTATTATTATTATTATTATTATTATTATTATTATTATATTATTATTTCATTGTGGTGACAGGAATAATAACAATAGTCTCCATTTAAACTCGTATATTCTTCCATGATTGAAGACATAAATATTCCGCCGAACCGACCATTTTTTAGGCGATGAATTTGCATATAATTCATTATACAAATTTCTATGCCTCCAGCCTTGCTGAATTGTTTCTCTGATTGTACCTCTATCACTATGCAAATTATATTAATACTCATTGTGAACGAGGCACTACTAATTGGATATATATATATATATATATATATATATATATATATATATATATATATATATATATATATATATATATATATACAGTAAAATTCGAAGCACTTTTGCGATTTCTCACATTATCAAGGAACTATCAAAATAAAACAAAAAATCAAGAGGAAAGCATGTAAGGGCAAGACTACACCTCACAGTCGCGTCGCAACACCCGACTCTGTGAAACACAACTGATACTCCACCCAAGCATTAAGATTTTTTACTTGTCTAATGTATCTTATATTCTTCCCAAATTTTGTTAATTATAAATGAATTCGGTTTATATAAACCAAAAGAAATATTCATATTATTTTCAAAACTGCTTTTTATGAAACAAGATTCAATTATATTCCTGTCGACCATGGACTACCTTGATACAACTTTCTCAACTTTTTGAAAATCAATTGGATGGTTAAAATCACTTACATGAATAAACAGAGCATTAGAATCTTGTCCAGTTCTAGTGATATATTTCTTATTTTAATCTTAGTTCAAGACTTTTACCAGTTTGACCGTAATAAAGTTTATCACATATTTTACAAGGAAGTATTTCTTCAGTCATAGAGTTGTCAGGAAGTGGAATAGCCTAGCAAGTGAGGCAGTGGAGGCAGGAACCATACATAGCTTTAAGACGAGGTATGATGAAGCTCATGGAGCAGGGAGAGAGAGGACCTAGTAGCATTCAGTGAAGAGGCGGGGCCAGGAGCTGAGTCTCGACCCCTGCAACCACAATTAGGTGCGTACACATCCGTCAACATTTTGGGGGAATTTTTTATTAAAAATTCTTTTACTGCATCAAAATTTTCAAATATAAATTTAATATTAAAAGTTTTAAGAAGAGAAAGCATATCAACCAAGTGGTCATGGTAAGGAAGAACAACCATCTTTATTTAAGTAAAAATGTGTTGGTTCTCCCTTACCATGAAAACTTGTTGGCCTCGTCCTTCATGAACCCGTCCGTTGACAAGTCTACCTCGAAATATCAATTATATATATATATATATATACTGAAAAGATTAGTAACACTCGGTATATGTGTAGTATGGGATACATTCTTCTCGTTGTACGTATCCTTGTTGTTGATGACTGGGATAACCTGGGTGTTGAGACTGTGGGTGTGTGAGTGTTGTATTACCTCAGCCAGAGAATTGGTGACCAGTAATGGTATTTAGGGTCTCTGTTGTTATTCTGGAATGGCAAGTCTTAAACACACACACAAACACACACACACACACACACACACACACATACACACACACACACACACACACACACACACATACACACACACATACACACACACACACACACATTAAAAGAACTAAACCTTACAGTACTATAAGAGTAGCTATAGTAGTTATAGCCACTGACCTGACCACCAGTCCAGTGACCTGACCACCAGTCCAGTGACCTGACCACCAGTCCAGTGACCTGACCACCAGTCCACTGACCTGACCACCAGTCCACTGACCTGACCACCAGTCCAGTGACCTGACCACCAGTCCACTAACTTGACCACCAGTCCACTAACTTGACCACCAGTCCACTAACTTGACCACCAGTCCACTAACTTGGCCACCAGTCCACGACTTGACCACCACTCCACTAACTTGACCACCACTCCACTAACTTGACCACCACTCCACTAACTTGGCCACCAGTCCACTAACCTGGCCACCAGTCCACTAACTTTGCCACCAGTCCACTAACTTGACCACCACTCCACTAACTTGACCACCACTCCACTAACTTGACCACCACTCCACTAACTTGACCACCAGTCCACTAACTTGACCACCAGTCCACTAACTTGACCACCAGTCCACTAACTTGACTACCAGTCCGTTGACTTGACCACCAGTCCACTAACTTGACCACCAGTCCACTAACTTGACCACCACTCCACTAACTTGACCACCAGTCCACTAACTTGACTACCAGTCCACTAACTTGACCACCAGTCCACTAACTTGACTACCAGTCCGCTAACTTGGCCACCAGTCCACTAACTTGACCACCACTCCACTAACTTGACCACCAGTCCACTAACTTGACTACCAGTCAACTAACTTAACCACCAGTCCACTAACTTGACCACCAGTCCACTAACTTGACTACCAGTCAACTAACTTAACCACCAGTCCACTAACTTGACCACCAGTCCACTAACTTGATCACCACTCCACTAACTTGACCACCACTCCACAAACTTGACCACCACTCCACTAACTTGACTACCAGTCCACTAAATTGATCACAAGTCCACTAACTTGACTACCAATCCGGTAACTTGTCCACCAGTCCGGTAACTTGTCCACCAGTCCGGTAACTTGTCCACCAGTCCACTAACTTGACCACCACTCCACTAACTTGACCACCAGTCCACTAACTTGACAACCAGTCCACTAACTTGACCACCAGTCCACTAACTTGACCACCACTCCACTAACTTGACCACCACTCCACTAACTTGACCACCACTCCACTAACTTGACCACCACTCCACTAACTTGACCACCAGTCCAGTAACTTGACCACCAGTCCACTAACTTGACCACCAGTCCACTAACCTGACCACCAGTCAACTAACTTGACTACCAGTCCGTTGACTTGACCACCAGTCCACTAACTTGACTACCACTCCACTAACTTGACCACAACTCCACTAACTTGACCACCAGTCCACTAACTTGACTACCAGTCCACTAACTTGACCACCAGTTTGACTACCAGTCCGCTAACTTGGCCACCAGTCCACTAACTTGACCACCACTCCACTAACTTGACCACCACTCCACTAACTTGACCACTAGTCCACTAACTTGACTACCAGTGAACTAACTTAACCACCAGTCCACTAACTTGACCACCAGTCCACTAACTTGACTACCAGTCAACTAACTTAACCACCACTCCACTAACTTGACCACTAGTCCACTAACTTGACTACCAGTCAACTAACTTAACCACCACTCCACTAACTTGACCACTAGTCCACTAACTTGACTACCAGTGAACTAACTTAACCACCAGTCCACTAACTTGACCACCAGTCCACTAACTTGACTACCAGTCAACTAACTTAACCACCAGTCCACTAACTTGACCACCAGTCCACTAACTTGATCACCACTCCACTAACTTGACCACCACTCCACAAACTTGACCACCACTCCACTAACTTGACTACCAGTCCACTAAATTGATCACAAGTCCACTAACTTGACTACCAATCCGGTAACTTGTCCACCAGTCCGGTAACTTGTCCACCAGTCCGGTAACTTGTCCACCAGTCCACTAACTTGACCACCACTCCACTAACTTGACCACCAGTCCACTAACTTGACAACCAGTCCACTAACTTGACCACCAGTCCACTAACTTGACCACCACTCCACTAACTTGACCACCACTCCACTAACTTGACCACCAGTCCACTAACTTGACCACCACTCCACTAACTTGACCACCACTCCACTAACTTGACCACCAGTCCACTAACTTGACCACCAGTCCACTAACTTGACCACCACCCCACTAACTTGACCACCACCCCACTAACTTGACCACCAGTCCACTAACTTGACTACCAGTCCACTAACTTGACCACCAGTCCACTAACTTGACCACCAGTCCACTAACTTGACTACCAGTACACTAACTTGACCACCACTCCACTAACTTGACTACCAGTCCACTAACGTGAGCACCAGTCCACTAACTTGACTACCAGTCCACTAACTTGACTACCAATCCGGTAACTTGTCCACCAGTCCGGTAACTTGTCCACCAGTCCGGTAACTTGTCCACCAGTCCACTAACTTGACCACCACCCCACTAACTTGACCACCAGTCCACTAACTTGACTACCAGTCCACTAACTTGACCACCAGTCCACTAACTTGACCACCAGTCCACTAACGTGACCACCAGTCCACTAACTTGACTACCAGTCCACTAACTTGACCACCAGTCTACTAACTTGACCACCACTCCACTAACTTGACCACTCCACTAACTTGACCACCACTCCACTAACTTGACCACCACTCCACTAACTTGACTACCAGTCCACTAATTTGACCACCACTCCACTAACTTGACCACCACTCCACTAACTTGACTACCAGTCCACTAACTTGACCACCAGTCCAATAACTTGACTACCAGTCCAATAACTTGACCACCAGTCCACTAACTTGACCACCACTCCACTAACTTGACCACCAGTCCAATAACTTGACCACCAGTCCACTAACTTGACCACCACTCCACTAACTTGACCACCAGTCCAATAACTTGACAACCAGTCCACTAACTTGACCACCACTCCACTAACTTGACCACCAGTCCAATAACTTGACCACCACTCCACTAACTTGACCACCACTCCACTAACTTGACCACCAGTCCAATAACTTGACCACCAGTCCAATAACTTGACCACCAGTCCAATAACTTGACCACCACTCGACTAACTTGACCACCAGTCCACTAACTTGGCCACTAGTCCACTAACTTGACCACCAGTCCAATAACTTGACCACCACTCCAGTAACTTAACCACAACTCCACTAACGTGACCACCAGTCCACTAACTTGACCACCAGTCCACTAACTTGACCACCACTCCACTGACTTGACCACCAGTCCACTAACTTGACTACCAGTCCACTAACTTGACGAACCAGTCCACTAACTTGACGACCAGTCCACTAACTTGACCACCAGTCCACTAACTTGACCACCAGTTCACTAACTTGACTACCAATCCACTAACTTGACCACCAGTCCACTAACTTGACTACCAGTCCACTAACTTGACCACCACTCCACTAACTTGACTACCAGTCCACTAACTTGACTACCAGTCCACTAACTTGACCACCAGTCCACTAACTTGACTACCAGTCCACTAACTTGACCACCAGTCCACTAACTTGACTACCAGTCCACTAACTTGACTACCAGTCCAATAACTTGACCACCAGTCCAATAACTTGACCACCAGTCCAATAACTTGACCACCAGTCCAATAACTTGACTACCACTCCACTAACTTGACCACCAGTCCAATAACTTGACCACCAGTCCAATAACTTGACCACCACTCCACTAACTTGACCACCACTCCACTAACTTGACCACCAGTCCAATAACTCGACCACCAGTCCAGTAACTTGACCACCACTCCACTAACTTGACCACCACTCCACTAACTTGACCACCACTCCACTAACTTGACCACCACTCCACTAACTTGACCACCACTCCACTAACTTGACCACCAGTCCACTAACTTGACCACCAGTCCAATAACTTGACCACCAGTCCACGAACTTGACCACCAGTCCACTAACTTGACCACCAGTCCACTAACTTGACCACCAGTCCACTTGACTACCACTCCACTAACTTGACCACCAGTCCAATAACTTGACCACCAGTCCACTAACTTGACCACCAGTCCACTAACTTGACCACCAGTCCACTAACTTGACCACCAGTCCACTAACTTGACCACCAGTCCACTTGACTACCACTCCACTAACTTGACCACCAGTCCAATAACTTGACCACCAGTCCAATAACTTGACCACAACTCCACTAACGTGACCACCAGTCCACTAACTTGACCACCAGTCCACTAACTTGACCACCAGTCCACTTGACTACCACTCCACTAACTTGACCACCAGTCCAATAACTTGACCACCAGTCCACTAACTTGACCACCAGTCCACTAACTTGACCACCAGTCCACTGACTTGACCACCAGTCCACTAACTTGACCACCACTCCACTAACTTGACCACCACTCCACTAACTTGACCACCACTCCATTTCCTAGCCTCGAGAATAAACATTTATTTTTTGTTAAATCCGGTAATTCCTTAAATCTTTTGAATAATTCCAGGTGAATTTAGCTCCAGGTCCGTGATCATAACTCCCACCTGCTCTAACTTAAGCTGTTTCTTTAATGTCGTAACTTGAGTTCCTAATCGCCACTTATGTTGGGGATTTTAGCAATGGCCGCTTATAGTTTAATGTCTTCCAGCTTTCATCCATTATTCGGCCTTATATTTGCACTCCAGGTTATTTGTTGGTCTTATTCTCTCGTTTATCACGTTTAAATTATTAATTTTATTTAGTATCTTCGAAGGGTAAGTGCTTGCAATTTTTTTTATATCCTTCATGTCAATTCTCAAGTGTTGAAAATTTGAAGCCGATTGGATGAGACGTTCTCGAGTTATAAGCAAAATATTATTTTGCTTATAACTCGAGAACGTCTCATCCGATCGGCTTCAAATTTTCAACACTTGTGTACGGCATCCAGGGCAAGAGTCTAGCAAGGATTGGCACATGTGGGTATCCTAGGACCAAGGTTGTAGGATTCACTACCAGCGTCCTGGAAGGACTCCATTAAAGATCAAAAAAGGGCTGAATACCGTGACTGGAACAATACACAAATAACCCGCACATAGGAGAGAGAAGCTTACGACGACGTCCGTCCGACTTGGACCGTTTACAAGTCACACTGATACAAGAGAGTCAGGGAGCCTGTATATATAGGAGAGGGGGACAGGGACGGGACCAAGAGAGGAAGAAAAAGAAATGGTAGTTGTGAGGCTGGTAGTGGAAGTTGTAACAGTTGTAGAAGTAGTGGTGGTAGTAGAAATTAGAGAGTAGTTTTAGTGGCAGAAGAGATATAAAGGGGAGTGATAGCAGCAGTAGTAGTAAGTTCTACAAGACTCTGCACGAGACCTTCCAACATTCAACTAAGCCGTCTCGTAATGCGAGAGAGTTACAGATTTTATAGGGTGCCATCCTTCCTTAAGAAGGAAGATGATACAGAGTAAACATACCAGGGTACGGGTGGGGATTGAACCCATGGGAAGTGAGTGGTAAAACTCCAGGCCAATGCGTTAACCACTGGGCCAGCTGGCTACAATAAGATTTATCAACTAGGTATATATATACACCATAGGGAGATTAGCATGGGCCACCACTATGACCACAAGTACAAGTTTTTACAGACGAATCTTCAGCCAGCGTGGCTGTGACAAACTCTAGTTCAGGTCCCCTCAAAGCAATCATCATGACTCATGTACTAACACCGAAATATCTCTCATTAAGCATACACTGACAGTATAATCCCTACTCTAGGGATTAAAGTATTCTTGACAGGTGGTGAACAAGCTACGTGCAACCATAATAATTAACCCTCATGTAGTCGATAGGCTTCAAGCTCCATTTTCCTGAGTGAACCAACCAAACCAACTGCTTCGAACTGCTCTAGAATTGTTTCAAAAATAACACTTCGTCCCAGGTAGCTAGGAAGGAAGGTTGTGGCAGGTGTCGTCTGCCTCTCTGTGTGCCTCTCTCTTGTCTGTGTCTGCGCGTGATAATTACGATCATCATCATGAGTATTACCCTCGCACCAGCGGTAAGAATGCTGAGTATTCTCCTTATTTAATGAGACGATAATATCTTTATTGACTTACTTAGTGGTGTTGTTGATGGTAAGAACCTTAGCTACGGCTGGAAGTGTCGGCCGGTTAATTGCTCAGTTGGTGTCGTGAAAGCGCAGCTGATATAATTATTATGATTTATTTAGTAGTTGCGTGATCCAGGTAAAGGTGGCCCTGTATTCCATAGTCCAGCCCTCTCTACCTCAGTTCATCTGCACACGCATACATCCGCCAGAAATCACATATATATACATATTCATATACACTCGGGTATATATACTATGTGTGTGTGCGTTTTCTGCAGGTGTATGCGTTGCAGAGTTATGCATGTTTTCACACCTACGTATGTAAGTGTGCATACGTATATGTGAAAATATATGCATGTGTGTGTATTGTGTGTGCATGTGTACATGTATGCACGGGTATAGGTATGATGTGTATAAGTGTATATTTGAATGTACGTATGTTTGCAACATTAATGTATGTATACATGCCTGTGCATGCACCATCGCTGTCACCACCATCATGTGCTTGTGTATATTTGAATCTACAATTCATAACAATTCAAGTTAATCACTCGGTAATATTTGAGTTGTGATACTCGAGAGAGGATCCTTAAAAGTAATCTCGTAGAAATCATTTTCGGCATTGGTCTATAAAAATAATTGAGTGGCGAGCACCTGTGCTTGTCAATTTTTCTAAGACCCTCCACTCGGTAACAGTTGAAATTTGAAGCCGATTGAATAAGGCGTTCTGAAGTTATAAATGAGAATCTTGGTACGAGAAAACTGTAGCTGACTGATGGACGGCTCAGGTATCATGTCGTGCAGTATTTAAAGGTACACTAAACTTGGGGAAACTTAAAAATGAGAGGTTTCAGTATTTTAATTTTTCCTATAATTTCCAGTGTATTAATTTTAAGATTCTCTACAATCTCTTAAGATTTTTTTCCTAAAGGTAGTTCAATCTGATAAATTCCAACGATCCGAAGTTTAAAACCATATTTACTACTTAAAATATTCCCCCTACACAAACCAGACTGAGTGGGAACCATCACTGCTGTATAATGCATCAACCATTAAATATTAAAGTCATTCAAAAGAGGTAGACGCGTATATTATCATCAAGATTAAAAGGGAGTCAAAATTTCACATAATTTTACATACAAACTGATCGAATCAGCACTAACCCTCAGGACTCACTCTCTATCTTCGTCAAATTATGAGGCTTGTGTTTCAGAACGTTTGAAGCAGCGTCACTCAGGTTTTTTAAGTTATCAGTCATTCCAAGATGCTGGGAATGGGTTTAGTAAGTTTGATCGTAGGGGAACCTGTACATGGCGGGTGTTCCTAGACTCTGATCCTTGTTACCGTCCACAAGTGTTCCAAATTTGAATCCGATCAAATGAGGGGTTCTAGTGTTAAGAGAAAAATTAAAGTAAAAAAAAAATAGAGATTACAAAAACAACAACAAAGTGTCTTAAAGGTCTCCGTTAAAGGTCTTCTTGCTGTATGACCCTTGTAGATAATAATTTAGGTAATTAATTTTTGCTGTTTATTCAAGGAACCACAGGCTCTGACCCACACGCTCTTCATGGCAGATGCCTTGACGCTGGTGAGGGGCTCTTGATGTAGGGAATTGGATCTTTGCTCAGGTTCCCTGAACTGAGCCTGAATACCTTCAATTCCCCCCTCACATGCGCTGTATAATCCTACGGGTTTAGTGCTCCCCCATAATTATAATAATCTGACCCACACGGGTTTAGCGCTTCCTGCAAATATAACTTGAGGCTTTGGTATACACTAGGACTGATGCTGGAATATTATTATTAATATCCAGACTGTTCCGGGCTGAGACGAGGTTACTGGCATCTTCAGGCTGCCTAAAGCCCCGTATAAGCCAACAAACCCAGGCTGCTTTAGGCTTGCTGGTGCCCCAGGTAAGCCAACAACAGCAACAACTACAATCTTGCTCACTCGACACCACAAGGTGAGCAGTGCAAAAGCAGTGCAACTGTTTTTGCAAGCAGTTGCATAAATATTATATAAATGATAAATAATACTGGCAAGTAGATAAACGAGACACGTGTGAGTAAAGATGCCAGACTGGTGCGTGTGTCTTATTCACATTTTAATATGCAAGTCTAAAGTCTGCCTGGCAGTGTATAAGGGTTCTGTTGTAAATTAAAAAGTATTAGACTCGATTCCAAAAACGTGATATTTCATTATTTCCTTTTTAAATTAAATATGGAAAGTTCCTTTAAATCTATGTATAGTGGAAAAAAAACACAATTATTATTATCTTTGCCACCTCAGGTAAGCTCCACCCGACAGCTCATCGAGGGACAAGTGAAGCTCCAGATAAAATACAGGTATGTAATAATTATACTTTGTATAAAGTATTTCTGATTTGTCCTAAGGGTAGGACCGGTGTTTTATGGTGGTGTGGGGACAGGCAGAGATGTAGTGGGGGGGGGGGGGAGGGTGATGGGGGAATTCTTGGTTTAGTGAGTTTTAAACCTTCGCAGAAATCAGAGTTACATTTTCGGAATATTTTGTCTTGCGCCAGAGGAACTTGTAATTAAATCCTTCGATAGCGCAAGGATGAGTTCGTGGGGGTCTTGATCTGACGTCCCTACAAGCGTGAGGTAATTACGATAGCACTGTAACTAGTATTAAACAGTTGTTGTTAGTTTACTCCTCAGAGGGAAAAAAATGATGATCGTCTTTACTGTTAGTCTGTAGATTCGTCTCTACATCAGCGCTGGTTAATGTGTGTACTGTGTTTACTGTCTCAAAACGATTATGATAACTAGAGGCATGTGTTGCAACGTTTTGCCCATGTGCTCACTTGAGGCGTGTTGGGCCTTGGACGACACGAATTGAAAGATTCGGTTCTATATATATTTTCTTTTAATTTTGATATGGATCATATTAGAGCTAACATACAAATTAGAGATACTTTGCGTGTTAGCTGTGTCTGAGAGAGTCCAGTACTATGTTAAGAAGTCATTAGTCAAAATACTTATATCCCAGAGGAGATCCAAGGATCCCGTGTGTGTGTGTGTGTGTGTGTGTGTGTGTGTGTGTGTGTGTGTCCTTAAGCATCGTAGGTTGTGATCATACATGTGAGAGTTTAGAAGTAGGTGGGTTGACGTGATTGCTGTGTCGCAGCAATGGTCTTGTTACAACTAGTGTTACATATTCATACACATCCCCCAACTCTGATTTCCGGAATTTATTGCAGAAGTCCCAGTCCTGTATGGCGGGTTTGTCCCTCTGCGGGGGCTGAGTTATCTCCCACGATCTTTGTCAGGTCTCTTGGATTTTCTTCTCCTATAGCCGAGCGGGTTTTGGATATTGCATAAGGCACGAGAGAAATATATTGCTTCCTAAGGACGTTAATCTGTAGTTTCGTTTCCCCCGACTCCTACATGACTGGGAACCAGTTTCATAACACCTCTTTGGTACCCGTACCTCCTGTAATCGTTCCCTCATGTTGAGCACCAGTTTACGCTTACCGTGAGGGCCTCTCAGACTCTAGCAACCCAAAGAGTCACTAGAGATGATCCGGTTTCCTTGTTCTTCCTCTTGTTGAATGTAATGAAGCGCTATGTCATCCCATGTATACTTCCCTCACCAAATGACAGTGAGTATATGCGTCTCGTGGAATCAAAAATCATCTATGAATAAGCACCATTCTTCCGGATGATCATGACCCATCAGCATTTAGTGCTTGATAGGTACTGCAATGACCCTTTCAAAGATCTGTAGACCAGCTGCTTTATTCCAGTAAGTTAGTGGAAAGTTTGCGGGCGAGAATCTGAGCGATGAAACAGAGACCAACACTTCGAGTTACACTCGGTGTTAACCAGCCATCTTCTCTGAACTAATTCCTTCTTTTTAACTTGCCATCTCTAGCACAAGATTTAGTCACAATTTCTAGAACTGGTATTCACACAACTCACGGATGAGACTTGTGGGGAAGGAAGGGGGTGAGACTGGTGGTGGTGGGGAAGGAAGGGGGTGAGGCTGGTGGTGGTGGGGAAGGAAGGGGGTGAGACTGGTGGTGGTGGGGAAGGGAGGGGGTGAGACTGGTGGTGGTGGGGAAGGAAGGGGATGAGACTGGTGGTGGTGGGGAAGGAAGGGGGTGAGACTGGTGGTGGTGGTGGGGAAGGAAGGGGGTGAGACTGGTGGTGGTGGGGAAGGAAAGGGGTCCTTCAATAACGACAGTCAGACACGAGTACCGTAGTCCAAGTTCATGTGGTATCCCAGTGGAACGATGTTTGCCACCGAAATGGTTTATACGTGTCGACTTTAGTACCCCCACCACTGTTCGTATGCCTTGATATTTCGTTGTATCTAGTCTGCTGGCAGTCTGATGAATTATACACATGTGAAAGGCCTTAGTATCTTGATTTTGAGGAAGTTTAGTCAACTATTGACTTTTTCAGTATAGTGCAGAGCCTATTCAGTTATTGAATTGAAAAAGCCACTGGTTGGGAAATTCATGTCTTAATTCATCAAACTCTCGGTACTTTGTACTATTAATGTTACGATGAATCTGTTGCCGAATCCCAGAGAAAACCGGCGTACTGGAGTCGGGACTGAGTGTGAGATACAACGTTCCAGTTTGTTCCTTCTCTTCTATGTCCTCTGAGCAACAGTACGAGCAGCGTTAAACTTGGTTACTGAACTGACATTGTGTGTTCAGTTGAGGACACCAAGCGAGAGTCCCCTGTTCCACCTGATTCCAAGATGTTAGTGTATTCGTGGGAAGTATGTTGCGATTATATAGTGTAAGAGGTGGGGGAGGGGTGAGGAGGAAGGGGCGAGAAGCCTAACATCAAGTGAGGATTATGTACTTTTTCCACTAAGATTTTGTAGCTCCGTTCTTGTAGACCAGTCCTGAGCAGTCCACCTGGATGCCTGTACAAATTTTGTTACTTCTGGCATGTCATCCATCAACTCTTGCCCAGAGAAGACCATCGACCGCGTACATTAGATTATCCATTAGACAGTGGTCAGAGATGTCGTTTATTATTGTATTACACAACACCGAGGTAACCATGTAGGGAAGACTTCTCCCTCGAGTCTCAGCCCTGAAGCTTCTTCACTGGAAAGTTTGCACGAATCTCTCCAGTTTTCCAACTATCATATAACGTTTAAAGTTTGTCACTCTACCGCTGATTCAAACGCTACGAGCGTACCTAGGGTAGGCCTCCCTAACGGAAATGCTGATGCCTTATTTGAGCTATTGGGCATAACGACCCCTCAAGGAAGGTTCCTTGATGCTGGTGAGGGGCTCTTGATCTAGGGAATTAGATCTCTACTCCAGTTCCCTGAATTAAGCCTGAATACCTTCCACTCCCCCCCCCCACAGGCGCTGTATAATCCTACGGGTTTAGCGGTTCCCCTTGATTATAATAATGGACATAAAGACTGGGATAATTGCTCTCTGATAGCTTGTGTGAGCTATTGGGCATTATGACTAGGAAGATTTATTTATATAATAAACACGATTGTTTTATACACTGCTGGTCCTATTCTGTTGTTTCACAAGTCATTAAAGAACTTGAACAGACATGCCAATTGTTACCCTGATATGTCTCATAAAAGTAAGAGACATCTCGTCCCCCTTTATCTTATGGCTGAGTCCCTGCTACAGCGAGGTGCCTCTTTTAGCTGTGACATCTTAAATTCTTGAGTGTATGGTTGATCCTCTGCTTGGAGTACCAGCTCCTCGCGCCCTGGGGCTGTTGTGTTGTGTTCCTTTTTGTTGTCTGAATTGGCTTAGTAGTCTGTCTCTACTAATTCAAGGTACTCTGCAAATAGTTCCACTATACCGTGTGTGTCCTTGATTGTTGCTTCTTCAATTTGTAGTATTGTAATGTTGCTGTGTGTTGTGTTGTAATGTTGGTGTGTTGTAATGCTGCGGTATATGTAATGTTGCAGTGTTTATAATGTTGCAGGGTTTATAATGTTGCAGTGTTTATAATGTTGCAGTGTTTATAATGTTGCAGGGTTTATAATGTTGCAGGGTTTATAATGTTGCAGTGTTTATAATGTTGCAGTGTTTATAATGTTGCAGGGTTTATAATGTTGCAGGGTTTATGTTGCAGGGTTTATGTTGCAGGGTTTATAATGTTGCAGGGTTTATGTTGCAGGGTTTATAATGTTGCAGGGTTTATAATGTTGCAGGGTTTATAATGTTGCAGTGTTTATAATGTTGCAGTATGTTGTAACGTTGCAATGTGTTCTGTAATGTTGCAGTTTGTTGTAGTGTTTGAAATGACTTAATTACAACATTTCCTTCGACTGATGTGTTTGCATCAGAGCTGAACCTCGATTCTCACCTTAATTAAGCTTCTGGAGTAAGGAGGGCTCTGGCACCCTTTCACTCTCTTCATTTTCAGCTCCTGATTCTCTCGATGGTAATGATCCCAATCTCATAGACCCCGTGGCAGGGCTGAATTACAGGTGCTCGTCTCTTAAGGTAGTTGAACTACAGTACCTATCCCTCTTGGAGGTATTTAGTTACAGCTGGTAGGTCTCTTGGGGTTCAGTACAGTAGGGGGTTGGAAGGGGTTGCGATTATGTGACAGGGGTGATGTCCCTCTTGCATCACCAACGACCTACCAAGATAATTAGGTTAGGTAAGGTTTGTAAGGAAACAGGACAAGCGTTTTCTGACGCGGGTCTTAAACATACGATGACCCGCAGCTGGGGCTCTTGGTCATCTGACCGAGGCCTTGATTGTCGGATATTTTCTTCTAGGTCCTAGTTTCTACCTCCCCAGGTCCTAGTTTCTACCTCCCCAGGTACTAGTTTCTACCTCCCCAGGTACTAGTTTCTACCTCCCCAGGTACTAGTTTGTACCTCCCCAGGCACCAGTTTGTGCCTCCCCAGGCACCAGTTTGTGCCTCCCCAGGCACCAGTTTGTGCCTCCCCAGGCACCAGTTTGTGCCTCCCCAGGCACCAGTTTGTGCCTCCCCAGGCACCAGTTTGTGCCTCCCCAGGCACCAGTTTGTGCCTCCCCAGGCACCAGTTTGTGCCTCCCCAGGCACCAGTTTGTGCCTCCCCAGGCACCAGTTTGTGCCTCCCCAGGCACCAGTTTGTGCCTCCCCAGGCACCAGTTTGTGCCTCCCCAGGCACCAGTTTGTGCCTCCCCAGGCACCAGTTTGTGCCTCCCCAGGCACCAGTTTGTGCCTCCCCAGGCACCAGTTTCTACCACCCCAGGCACCAGTTTCTACCACCCCAGGCACCAGTTTCTACCACCCCAGGCACCAGTTTCTACCACCCCAGGCACCAGTTTCTACCTCCCCAGGCACCAGTTTTTACCTCCCCAGGCACCAGTTTCTACCACCCCAGGCACCAGTTTCTACCACCCCAGGCACCAGTTTCTACCTCCCCAGGCACCAGTTTCTACCTCCCCAGGCACCAGTTTCTACCACCCCAGGCACCAGTTTCTACCTCCCCAGGCACTAGTTTGTACCTCCCCAGGCACTAGTTTGTACCTCCCCAGGCACCAGTTTGTACTTCCCCAGGCACCAGTTTTTACCTCCCCAGGCACCAGTAATATGTTAGGCAACAATATACGCATATATAATGGTTCCCATTAATTTTTAACTAATTTAAGCCTGGGTTGCAAAGTACAAACTTGAGAGTACAAGCTGTGTACTTGATACTACAGGAGAGAGCATTTGTGGCTGTGTGTAGACACAAGAGAGCCTTTAGTGTTTATGAAGGCTGGGGTTAAGAAAAGAATTGCCTGGATGTTTGGCTGTAGTAGAGACAGAAGATAGTATTGTGTGGGTGACAGGAGTAATGTGTTGTCTTTACGGCCGTGGTTGTTGTCATGACGCTGTGGTCCACCAGAGCAGCCTGAGTTATTGAAGTTGCTTTACGAGCCTAACAGACCCACACCCTCCCCACCCACCTCGGGTCTTGCTGAAACCAATCTCTCACTGAGAGAGAGTCAGACAGACACACACAGTCACAGTCTCAGACAGTCACAGACACAGACACAGACACAGACACAGACACAGACACAGACACAGACAGACACAGACACAGACACAGACACAGACACAGACACAGACACAGACACAGACACAGACACACACACACACACACACACACACACACACACACACACACACACACACACACACACAGCGGTCGGTGAAGAGGCGGGGCCAGGAGCTCGACCCCTGCAACCACAATTAGGCGAGTACTATTAAGTGAGCACAGACACACAGACACAGACACACAGACACAGACACACAGACACACAGACTACACACAGACTACACACACAGACACACACAGACACACACAGACACACACACACACACACAGACACACAGACACACAGACACACAGACACACAGACACACAGACACACAGACACACAGACACACAGACACAGACACACAGACACACAGACACACAGACACACACACACACAGACACACAGACACACACACACACACACACACACACAGGCATGGACATGATTGGAGAAAGAGACTACATTGTAGGTACAATTCAGTCCGGAGAACATAAAGTAGTCATTGGAGTGATGTATAACCCACCACAGAACTGCAGGAGGCCAAGAGAGGAGTACGAAGAAAACAACAGGGTGATGGTGGACACACTGGCTGAGGTGGCAAGAAGAGCTCACTCGAGCAGAGCAAAGTTACTGGTAATGGGCGATTTCAACCACAGGAAGATCGACTGGGAAAACCTGGAGCCACATGGGGGTCCCGAAAAATGGAGAGCCAAGATGATGGATGTGGTACTTGAAAACCTCATGCATCAACATGTCAGGGACACAACCAGAGAGAGAGGGGAGGATGAGCCAGCAAGACTGGATCTTGTGTTCACCCTGAGCAGTTCAGACATTGAGGACATCACTTACGAGAGGCCCCTTGGAGTTAGCGATCACGTGGTTCTGAGTTTTGATTATATAGTAGAGTTACAAGTGGAGAAGGTAACAGGAACTGAAGGGGACAGGCCAAACTATAAAAGGGGGGGACTACACAGGTATGAGAAACTTCCTGCAGGAGGTTCAGTGGGACAGAGAAATGGTAGGAAAATCAGTAAACGAGATGATGGAATATGTGGCAAAGTGCAAGGAGGCAGAGGAAAGGTTTGTTCCCAAGGGAAACCGAAATAATAGGAAGACCAAAACGAGTCCTTGGTTTACCCGAAGGTGTAGGGAGGCAAAAACTAAGTGCAACAGAGAATGGAAAAGGTACAGGAGGCATAGGACCCAGGAAAACAAGGAGATTAGTAGAAGAGCCAGAAACGAGTATGGACAGATAAGGAGGGAGGCCCAGCGACAGTATGAAAACTACATAGCATCGAAAGTCAAATCTGACCCGAAACTGCTGTATAGACACATTAGGAGGAAGACAACAGTCAAGGACCAGGTGATAAGGTTGAGGAAAGAAGGTGGAGAACTCACAAGAAACGATCAAGAGGTATGTGAGGAGCTCAACACGAGATTTAAGGAAGTATTTACAGTAGAGACAGGAAGGACTCTGGGGGGACAGACCAGATGGGGACACCAGCAAGGAATACACCAACAAGTGTTGGACGACATACGTACAGATGAGGAGGTGGTGAAGAAACTGCTAAGGGACATCGATACCTCAAAGGCAATGGGACCGGACAACATCTCCCCGTGGGTCCTTAGAGAGGGAGCAGATATGTTGTGCGTGCCACTTACCACAATCTTCAACACGTCCCTGGAAACTGGGCAAATATCTGAGGTATGGAAGACGGCAAATGTAGTTCCCATTTTTTAAAAAGGAGACAGAAAAGAGGCACTAAATTATAGACCTGTGTCATTGACGTGTATAGTATGCAAAGTTATGGAGAAGATTATCAGGAGGAGAGTGGTGGAGCACCTGGAACGGAACAATAGTATAAATGCTAACCAGCACGGATTCATGGAAGGCAAATCCTGTGTCACAAACCTTCTGGAGTTTTATGATAAAATAACAGAAGTATGACACGAGAGAGAGGGGTGGGTTGATTGCATCTTCTTGGACTGCAAGAAGGCCTTTGACACAGTTCCTCACAAGAGATTAGTACAGAAGCTAGAGCATCAGGCGCATGTAACAGGAAGGGCACTGCAATGGATCAGAAAATACCTGACAGGGAGGCAACAACGAGTCATGGTGCGCAATGATGTATCACAGTGGGCACCTGTGATGAGCGGGGTCCCACAGGGGTCGGTCCTAGGACCAGTGCTATTTTTGGTATATGTGAACGACATGACGGAAGGGTTAGACTCAGAAGTGTCCCTGTTTGCAGATGATGTGAAGTTAATGAGGATAATTAAATCTGATGAGGACCAGGCAGGACTTCAAAGAGACCTGGACAGACTGGACACCTGGTCCAGCAAATGGCTTCTCGAATTTAATCCTGCCAAATGCAAAGTCATGAAGATAGGGGAAGGGCACAGAAGACCACAGACAGAGTATAGGCTAGGTGGCCAAAGACTGCAAACCTCACTCAAGGAGAAAGATCTTGGGGTGAGTATAACACCGAGCATGTCTCCGGAAGCACACATCAATCAGATAACTGTTGCAGCATATGGGCGCCTGGCAAACCTGAGAACAGCATTCCGATACCTTAGTAAGGAATCGTTCAAGACACTGTACACCGTGTATGTCAGGCCCATACTGGTGTATGCAGCACCTGTTTGGAACCCGCACTTTATAAAGCACGTCAAGAAACTAGAGAAAGTACAAAGGTTTGCGACAAGGTTAGTTCCAGAGCTAAGGGGAATGTCCTATGAAGAAAGATTAAGGGAAATCGGCCTGACGACACTGGAGGACAGGAGGGTCAGGGGAGACATGATAACGACATATAAAATACTGCGTGGAATAGACAAGGTGGACAAAGACAGGATGTTCCAGGGAGGGGACACAGAAACAAGAGGCCACAATTGGAAGTTGAAGACACAAATGAGTCAGAGAGATATTAGGAAGTATTTCTTCAGTCATAGAGTTGTAAGGCAGTGGAATAGCCTAGAAAATGACGTAGTGGAGGCAGGAACCATACACAGTTTTAAGACGAGGTTTGATAAAGCTCATGGAGCGGGGAGAGAGAGGGCCCAGTAGCAACCGGTGAAGAGGCAGGGCCAGGAGCTAAGACTCGACCCCTGCAACCACAAATAGGTGAGTACACACACACACACACACACACACACACACACACACACACACACACACACACACACACACACACACACACACACACACACACACACACTGACACACTGACAGACACACACACAGACACACACACAGTCACACATACACACACACACACACACAGACACACATACACACACACATACACACACACATACACACACACACAGACACACACACACAGACACACACACACACACACACACACACACTGACACACTGACACACACAGACACACACTGACACACAGACACTGACACACACATACACACGCTGCGAGACTTCAAGTAAAAGTAGCAACAGTAGCAACAACAGCTGTAGCAAGACACGACAAGTCGCGTCGACAGTGATGAGCCTGGGGCCTCGTCTAATCCACCCAGATGGAGTTAACTGCGTCAGGGAATTCATAGAGCATTACGAGGCTCTGTGGGAGGACAGGCTCCCCCGACGCTTAATTACATCCACCGTGACACTTTTCCTTCCCCTTATATTTTCTTTCCCCGGTGTGATATATTACCGACTTATCCCTTCTATTTTTTTTCCTGACACTCCCGTCGAGTTCCGGGAATCAGGCGAGAGTTGTAGAAGTTATGCTTTGCTTGCAGGCAACCACGAGTTAGTTATTTGTTCTTTGTAACTTTCTTAGTGTCTGTTGAGTCTGTGTGCGCGTCTGGAGGTCTGTCAGTGTGTGTTGAGGCTTTGTTTTCGTCTCGAGGTCTGCCAGTGTTGTTGAATCTTTGTTTACTTCTGGAGGTCTGTCAATGTCTGTGTTAAATCTTTGTGTCTTGAAGGTCTGTCCATTTTTCTGTTTAATCTTTGTGAAAGTTTTCGTGTCTGTTAAGTTTGCGAGTCTTTAAGACCAGTGTATCTGAAGAATTGTGAGCATCTTTAAGTTTGTGATTGTGAGCAAACATTAAGACTGTGTTTATCCGTTATTTTCATTAATTCGTTTTTAGTGAACAGGGGCCAAAATATGCACCGGTAGGGAAATGAAAAAGATGGGAATTAGAAAAGAAGTGGGAATTAAGAAGTGAGGAGCTGGAATTTGGACGTAAAGAGCAGGAATTGGAAAGTGAGAAACTGGAATTAGAGATCAGTTTATTTAGAAATAAGAGAGTATAAATTAGAGTTGTGTAAGAAGAGGAATAAAAATTAGAAAGAGGTGAGTGAGGCCTAGAAACTCTGATGTGAGGATCTGGAAATAAGGAGTGTGTGAAGCGAGTGAACGTGTGTGTGGTGTAAACAAAAGTGTAGACGTGGAAAAGTGGATCATCAAACCTTAAATGCATGGAAAAGCCATTAACATGGGTTATTCACAAGTGCTTGAGGCGGTCAAGTGGCAAAGCCAGACACTGCCAAGCTGGGGATGGGGGAGAGGCCTAGCTGACGCTGCTAGGCACAACTCTGGAAGAGTGAGAACAGAGTATAGGCTGTGAAGTCCTTGTGGCTAATTACAGCTGACTAATGTCACTGCTGAGGTACGATTTTTTTTTGGGGGGGGAGTGAAGGAACGAGACATAGGCCTGCGACAGGCCTACATTTGCTTCGCCACACATCCATATTATCCAGCCACAACTTAACATTAACTCTCAACATTTTTTTTTTGGGTCATGGACCAGGCCGCGGGGGCGCTGACCCCCGAAACATCCTCCAGGTATACTCCAGGTATCTTCACACACAAATATAATTGAAGTGATTGAAATAAATTCGACAACGTCAAGAAGACCAAAAAAATCCCAACTATGCTAGGAGAAGAATAATTTACGGTGAATGAACTCGATCTTTTTCTTATCACATCGGCCATATCCCGCCGAGGGAGGGTGACCCGAAAAAAAAGAAGAAACATTTTCATCATTACTGCGTATTTTCCGTAATTAGATTTGTCTTCTTATATACGCAAGATAGCGTGGAACTGTCTTCCACGTGTTCCTTTGTCTGGGAGCTCAGGTGATGCCTGTTGGGAGGGAGTGCAAAGGTTCTTTTGTATAGAGACAATGTTGTCCCCGGCAGGCTGTGCTTGGAGTCACTCTTAACGGTGAAATATTGAAGCAACAGTGCTTGCTAGTGGTGTGAGACATATGCAACATGCGGCAAAGTTGTCAAAGACTAAAGCAGAGATATGACCACTGCGCTGCAACATCTGCTGGGGCAATTGCACCAAAATAGAAATAAATTGGCATAGGCCTTAACACTAAAAAAAACTTGAACAAATGAGCTGGGATAATTATATACAACTGATTCTACATACAGTTTGCAGTTAACAATGAAGTTTACAGGGGTTTACAACAAACTGTGCTAATAAACACACAAGAGTCGGAAGAATCAGGGATTCAGTCTATTTTACACAAACACACATTGATTGGGAGGATAAGTATATAACTTGTGGGTAAATGGAAACGTGCAACCGTTGTAGAGCGAAATGTTGCCACAATAAATGTCACGTTAGGTTACATCTATATTTACCTGACATCTTGTGGGTAGTTCTGCCATTATTATTAACGTAAACATATTGGAGAGGTGGCGTGAGAGTTCACTTTGATCACTGTATTAGGGATTAGTGTTCTTGACTGGTGGTGAACAAGTTAGAGGTAGTTTTACTGACACTCGTGTAGCCGATATGCTTTAACCTCCCCACTAACCAGCTGCTGTCAGTCGCGTTATGAGAACTGTCAACGGAAAGAGTGCTGTCTTGAGCATGTCATCTTAGCACGCAGTTTCAAATGACAGACTAGTGTATTAGTAAAGGACTGATGAAGCCACTGTGTGGCGAAACGATTCCTCAGTAAAGATACCCAAGTGCTATATATGTCTAATTTGCCAACTTGTCGGTTCTCTGAACCAATTATCTACATACTGGCAATTTCTACTTGATAATGACGAAAGGAGTTTTTTTAATAGTCCCGCTGGCAATATCCTACATTTAAAACTTGTTTACTCGTAATTGTTTACGAGCTCTGTGCGAGTCAGTGAACTTACGGACCACGTAAGGTATTTCAGGATGCTGACTACGCTTCTGAAAATGTGAATTTAAAGCCTGATCTTACTTTATTTTTCTCTAGGGAAGCATGGCTTCAAGGTTTGCTTCACCTTAGCGCAGTGATGTTCCATCGTTAGTACATTCGTGTGGCTTACCTGGGGTTTGAACCGGGGGTTTGAACCCCCAGTCTGTTTTGTGGGTTTACACTTGTTATGACGACTTCCTCAGTCAGTTCCATAGTGTTTCACAGTGTATTCCATATTACAGCGGGATTGGTCAACCCATGCACGGTACATTCTACCGTGTAGCAATAGCTTCACAGTAATTTCCACAATTGCACAGTCCATTCAGGGATGTTGCAATCAACATATCAAGAGCTTGCAATGTCGAAGAAAACGGGTGGTGGTGCAAGCAGATACGATCACAGGAAACTGCCTTGCTGGAGTGCTTCCTGGGAGCGTATTGGCTTCGACCAACATCTCTTTTCTGCAGCATTACAAGCTCTTGATATGTTTGCAACACGAAAGGCCTAGAGCTATCGTTCAACTTCCCCAGTGGTTGTTTCGCCTCTTGTATAGCTTGTTCGTGATATATATATATATATATATATATATATATATATATATATATATATATATATATATATATTTATATATATTTTATATATATTTTATATATATTTTTTCATATATATATATATATATATATATCAAGTTCCTTGATAATATATATATATATATATATATATATATATATATATATATATATATATATATATATATATATATATATATATATATATATATATATATATGAAACATGGAACAGAGATAGGAAGCGCCTCACACTGGAGGAGGGGTAGGGGAAGGCTGTGCAGAGTCATCTGAGCCGTGATGCCAGCACACTTCTAGCCAGACAGCTATATTGAATGATTCATTGTGTGTGTGTGTGTGTGTGTGTGTGTGTGTGTACTTTATTCCGTGGCCCTGCCTACTGCCGATGTGGTAAACCCAGAGAGGGATGCAGAGTTAGGGCTCACTCTCTCCTTCGCACAAAAATACTAGACACAGTAAACAGGTGATGTCACAATATGTTAAACAACCACAGTGAAAAAAATTCTTACCACGTATGCAGGTCATTAGGATAAATTAAATAATTTTTATATGATGGGCATCCTTTGCATCCTGGGCATAAACACCTGAGTATCGTTGCAGGTGATACTTGGGCATAAACACCTGAGTATCGTTGCAAGTTGCATGACATTAATTTTGCAATGCTAAAATATTATTAGTTATTTTACCGGATTTTACATATATATTTTTTAGATCTTTTATGTATTTGGTTTGATTATTTTATCAATTTTTTTACCTAATATTATAAAATATTAACCGCACGTTGTTAATAAGGCTGAGAGTCCACTGTTTACACACACACACACACACACACACACACACACACACACACACACACACACACACACACACACACACACACACACACAAACACACACGTATCTCTTTTTAAATCTATATATGGATCCTGCCTCCACTACGTCACTCTCCAGATTGTTCCACTTCCTGACGACTTTATGACTGAAGAAATATTTCCTAACATCCCTGTGACTCGTCTGAGTCTTCAACTTTCAATTGTGACTCCTTGTTGCTGTGTCCCATCTCTCGAACATCCTATCTCTGTCCACCTTATCAATTCTTCTCGCTATTTTATGTTATGTCCCCTCTATCCCTCCTGTCCTCCATTGTCATCAGGTGGATTTCCCTTTACCTCCCTTTAGCTCTGGGACTAGTCTTGTTGCAAACCTATGCACATTTACTAATTTCTTGGCGTGGTTGACCAGGTGTGGTTCCAGTATACTCCAGTATGGGCTTACCGTACACGGTGTACAGATTCTTGAACCATCCCTTACTGAGGTGTCGGAAGGTTATTCTTAGGTTTGTCAGGCGCCCATATGCTGCAGTTATGTGGTTGATGTGCGCCTAAGGAGGTGTGCTTGGTATTATGCTCACCCCAAGATTCTTTTCCTTGAGTGAGGTTTGAAGTCTTTGGCCACGTAGCCTGTACTCTGCGGTCTTCTTTGCTCTTCCCCAGTTTTCATGACTTTGCACTTGGTAGGGTTAAACTTCAGGAGCCAGTTGCTGGACCAGGCTCGCAGCCTGTCCAGATCCCAATGTTGTCCTGTCTGGTCCTCATCCAACTGAATTCTCCTCTTTAGCTCCACATGTTCCGCCAAGCTGGACACTTCTGAGTCAGTCCCTTGTGTGTGTTGGTCCATCCCCTCAAGGGAGGTTCCTCGATGATGGTGATGGGCTCTTGACCCAGGGAACCGAACTTTTTCTCCCCTGCCTCGGACTGAACCTGATTGCCTCCCATTCCCCAGGGGCTATACGACCCCTACGGGTTTATCCCTTCCCCTAAATATAATAATCTTTAATAATAATATGGAAAGTTTGAGGTGCTGTAGAAAGTTACAGATTTCAGAGAGTTACAAATCTGTAATAAGGAAGTATAAATCAGTACACAGATTTGGTTATTAAACAAATATCATGATTTTTTTTAGTCTTCAAATTTAAGAGGAAAAACTAAAGCTAGCTTTAAAGTCTAAAATGAAACAAAGTTTGTAAGAGAGTCCGGAAAGAGAGCTCCTTTGAAAGCTTCGTAATAAAACCTGAAGACTTTGTCTTCAAGTTTGTGTGATGATAAAGTTAGCTTTAAAAGTTAGTGATTAAGTTTTTTTTTTTTTGGGGGGGGGGAAGCTAAACCAGACAAGAGAACTCGCTTTAAGGGTCTTTAGAAGAATAAGATTGTGAAGAGTTGATTCATAAAAGGCGTTAATATAATTTTATTACGAAGGTACCTTGACGGAAGGTACCTTGACGGAAGGCACCTTGACGGAAGGTACCTTGACGGAAGGTACCTTGACGGAAGGTACCTTGACGGAAGGTACCTTGACGGAAGGTACCTTGACGGAAGGTACCTTGACGGAAGGCACCTTGACGGAAGGCACCTTGACGGAAGGTACCTTGACGGAAGGTACCTTGACGGAAGGCACCTTGACGGAAGGTACCTTGACGGAAGGTACCTTGACGGAAGGTACCTTGACGGAAGGTACCTTGACGGAAGGTACCTTGACGGAAGGTACCTTGACGGAAGGTACCTTGACGGAAGGTACCTTGACGGAAGGTACCTTGACGGAAGGTACCTTGACGGAAGGTACCTTGACGGAGTGTACCTTGACGGAAGGTACCTTGACGGAAGGTACTTCAAAGGAAGCACACTTTAAAGAACACGGTTTTAGTGAATCAACGTTTCGCTCTGTTGCATAACTTGATAAGTCTCTGCACACAATGAAATGTAACTAGCTAAAGCTTTATACAGGGCGAAACGTTGTGCCATTAAAAGGTGTTAGAAGGATGTTGAGGGGTTTGGAGAGAGAAAAGGAGGGAGAGGCCGGAGGGAGGAAGAGAGAGAGAGAGAGAGATCCATTTCGAGGACAGAGAGAAGCAAGCTTCTATACCACAAGACGCGCAGCCAGCAGCAACTTCACTCTGGCTGCACCCTGCTCCAGGACATCACTTCATCTGAGATCATTTATCCCCAGGATGACTCGAGTCTGGAACACTTGTGATGTCAACGAGATATAGTCAGTTGATCAAATGAAAATGTTGGCCCACAGATGGCTCCAACTTCATCCTGTTCCCTACTTGTATGTCTCATAACAAAATGCTTTCAAGTGAGCTGGTGTATGTAACAGCTCTTAGCTTGTCAATAAAGTTGGGAATCCTTAACTTGTAAATAGCTTGTCAATAAAACCAGGGATCCTTAACCTAACCTTGTCATACCTGTTAAAAAAAAGAGATAGGGAGAGAGGGAGGGAGAGAGATAGGGAGGGGGAGAGATAGGGAGGGGGAGAGAGAGGGAGGGGGAGAGATAGGGAGAGGGAGAGATAGGGAGGGGGAGGGAGGGAGAGAGAGAGTGGGAGAGATAGGGAGGGGGAGGGAGGGAGAGAGAGTGGGAGAGATAGGGAGGGGGAGAGATAGGGAGGGGAAGAGATAGGGAGAGGGAGAGAGAGAGAGGGGGAGGGAGAGAGAGAGAGAGGGGGAGAGATAGGGAGGGGGAGAGATAGGGAGGGGAAGAGATAGGGAGAGGGAGAGAGAGAGAGGGGGAGGGAGAGAGAGAGAGAGGGGGAGATATATATATAGATAAAGATACAGATATATAACGTGAAAGGCCGAGTCACAAGGAAATAAAAACATTTCCGCAAAGGGAGAAGAATGACAGAAATTCTCTGGCCGTTTTCAAAGTAAATCTAATTACTTTGACACTAAACCGGCCTTTTGAGCCTGACACTGATGTTTTTTCCCAGCTAAATTTACTGCCATAGAAAAAGCCTATAAATATTATTAAAAGCAATGACTACGCTGTAAATCAAAGCTTTGAGCCGACTCGATGGTAAACGAGATTAACCCAGGATTTATTACCTTGAATGCTGTAATAAATTACTGAGCAATGATAGGTAAAACGTCTGAATATATTAAGTGCAACTGCCAGCCAGAGAGAGCACCAGATCCTTCACCTGTAATTAAATTATAATTTAACTGGCGAGCAATAATAATGAAAGCATATCAAAATAATTGAATTATATTTTAACTGGCGCGCGATAATGATAATGAAAGTGTACGAGCGTGCTTCTAGCTTTTCGACCCGCGGTGTTGGTGGCAGCGATCTCTGAGGCTTTCCGATATTTTGACGGCGTGACGTCGGGTTCTGTGACTGAGTTGCGTCTCTTTCGTCTTCATCAGGTGTTCCCTGGAGGGACGCAGGTGTTGCTGAGGTCACCACTCGAGCAGGAGTACTTGACTTCACTCGCATGGATGGATGTCTGCCTCTCTTCCCTACGTTTTTCTTGGCACGGTGTCCACCAGGGTGGTGTCACCTGCTGTGGAAGAGAGAGGTGTAGCACTAATGTGATGTAGGATGTATACACGGTGGCTACATTGATGGTGCTTTCAGGTTGTTCTGGCAATCTCCCCCATAAATGTTTGATGGAAGGTTCCGTTGGGAGTTTGTTCAGTCCATCAGTCTTGATGGATTGAACACATTGACTCTAGGCTGAGGGACAGATTACCTTAAACTCTTCCTCATCTTCTACCTTTCTCTGCATTAGACTCAAGAAGGCACTGCATGGCGAAACGTTTCCAGAATAAAGATTCCCAAATGTCTCATAAGTGTCCCACTTTTCAACTATTCAAGGCTTCGTCAACCACCCATTTGACTGTACAAGTGCCATGTTGCCTGTGGTTACGAGGACGTGCTGCAGGAAGAATCCAATTAGGACACGTCTTCCGGTGCGAGAGTCCTGATGTGGATAGAAGTAAATAAGAGCGTCCTTGCTGGTGCGTTTCCTGTGCAATTTGAAGGAAATATTGTCGGCAAATCTGTAGAGGAGGACGGTGAGGAAAGGAAGTCTGTTTTTTATTGAGTTCCAACGTGAATTTTATAGCTGGCACGACAGTGTTTTGTTAGGTAAGACACATATGCTAACTGTTGCATATGTGTCTTACCTAACAACCTGTCGGTGTTTTATACCATTTTAATGTTCAATCACGACAGTGTTTTGTTGACGAGGGTCTGGATATTAAAATACTTAGGATAGACTGCCAAGATATTAAGGTACATTGTCCAGGAAACGTGGAATGCTTGCTGGAGAATTTCATACATCAACATGTCAGGGGACTCGATAGGGAAGAGAAGCGCGGATGAACCAGCAAGGCTGGACCTTATATTCACCATGGGAGTTTCCAACGTAGCGTGAAGAGGGAAGTGCCTTTTGCCATCCCTAAATTAGAACTAGTTTCTTTGATTTATTAATTTAACGTTAACATACAGGTCCACTAGACTGATGAAATCCTTGAGAGGTAATGGGCAGTTGAGGCTGCCGGAGAGCTTCTACCTCGACGTCCATAAAAAAAAAGTGACATCGAAATAAGCCATGCTTTTGTTCATAACATTAAAGCTAGAAATGTGAAAAAGGTCACGGTAACTATTTGCGGTAACTGTATGGAAATGTCTGGTGTCGACTTTTGCCCTTCCTGGATGGTTGCTGTCGACCAGATTACTGTATATATACAGCAGCTGCAGCTGCAGCAGCAGCGGCGGCGCTGGCAGTGGTAGTAGTAGTAACAGCAGCAGCAGCAGTGTAGGAGTGCATCTGGTGAGCGTGTAACAGTGAGAGAGTCATGCATCTCCATTATTAAAGACTTGGTCGCTTCCCCACTCTGGTAATAAGTCAGGTTATGCTGCCTCCCACCACCAACCCCACCCCTCCAACACTGTCCTTATGCTGCCTCCCACCACCAACCCCACCCCTCCAACACTGTCCTTATGCTGCCTCCCACCACCAACTTCACCCCTCCAACACTGTCCTTATGCTGCCTCCCACCACCAACCCCACCCCTCCAACACTGTCCTTATGCTGCTTCCCACCACCAACTTCACCCCTCCAACACTGTCCTTATGCTGCCTCCCACCACCAACCCCACCCCTGTAGATGAATGGTTCAGAGAACCGACATGTTGGGATCTTAATACTTGGGAATTCTTCGCTTGCCTAATTCTTGGGCACGACCTACTTCAACATTGAACAAATGTTACACGACCTATGACTTCTGCACCTCTCCTGCCAACGGTTTATAAGCTCCTTCTCAGCACGTATGCCGTATTCTATTCAAGATTGATGGACTGACCACATCGACTCAAGGTTGAGGGACTGATTACCTCATTCTCCTCCTGTTCTTCAAGATTCTCCTTTGTATGGACTGATGAAGCCACTGTGTGGCGAAACGTTTCCTCAATAAAGATACCCAAGAGTTGCAAATGTGTCTAATTTATCAACCCCACCCCTCCAACACTGTCCTTATGCTGCCTCCCACCACCAACCCCACCCCTCCAACACTGTCCTTATGCTGCCTCCCACCACCAACCCCACCCCTCCAACACTGTCCTTATGCTGCCTCCCACCACCAACCTCACCCCTTCAACACTGTTCTTACTCCCTTCAACGACTTTGGAGTGCCTTAATGCTGGTGAAGGGTTCTTGATCCATGGAAATGGAACTACCCTTCGTTCTTCGGATCAAACCTGATTAGCTTCCATTCTCCAGGTGCTTGAAGGACCCTAACGATTTAAGATATACCAGGCAAATGCAAGTTCACTGTTTTTAGTTAATGAAAGCAAATCAGGTAACGCAGGGCATTGTCTCGAGTTTCTGATAATGCGGAAACGTGTTGCAGGACGACGTTTCGCCCCCCCTCCTGAGTAAAGGTCTTTCCACTCATCCACAACTCTATTACCAAACCAGTACTTTCCTATATCCTTCCTGAATCTGAATTTTTCCAACTTAAAACCATTGCTGCGAGTCCTGTCTAGGCTAGATATTTTCAGCACACTATTTACATCCCCTTTATTTATTCCTGTCTTCCATTTATACACCTCAATCATATCCCCCCTAATTCTACGTCTTTCTAGAGAGTGCAGTTTCAGGGCCCTTAGTCTATCCTCATAGGGAAGGTTTCTGATACATGGGATCATCTTTGTCATCCTCCTTTGTACATTTTCCAGAGAATTTATATCCATTCTGTAATACGGTGACCAAAACTGTGCAGCATAATCTAAATGAGGCCTAACCAAGGATGTATAGAGTTGAAGAACAACCAGAGGACTCCTATTATTTATGCTTCTTGATATGAAGCCAAGGATTCTATTAGCTTTATTGCGAACACTTATGCACTGTTGTCTTGGTTTCAGATTACTGCTAACCAGAACTCCTAAATCTTTTTCGCAATCCGTAATATTAAGATCTACACAACATTTAGAACTTTGCATTTGTCTATATTAAACTGCATCTGCCACTTCTCCGACCACTGCATCAGTCTATTCAAATCTTCCTGGAGTGCTCGAATGTCCTCGTCAGAATGAATTCGACGGCCTATTTTGGTGTCATCGGCAAACTTGCCGATGTCGCTCTTTATGCCCTCATCTATGTCGTTTATGTAGATTGTGAACAGCAGGGGGCCCAACACTGACCCCTGTGGAACACCGCTCGTGACGCTTCCCCACTCTGATTTCTCCCCATTTATGCAAACTCTCTGCTGCCTATTTGTCAACCATGCCTCTATCCAGGAAAAAATTTCTCCTCCTATTCCATGTGCTTTAATTTTCCTCAATAGTCTCTGATGTGGGACCCTGTCAAAAGCCTTACTGAAGTCCATATACACAATATCATATTCATTACCATGATCTACCTCCTCAAATACCTTAGTGAAAAAAGTTAATAAATTCGTAAGGCAGGAACGCCCCTTTGTAAAACCATGCTGAGATTCGTTGATTAATTTATGCTTTTCAAGATGGCTACGAACTGCCTCGGCAATTATTGATTCCATAAATTTTCCCACTATGGAGGTTAGGCTTATTGGTCTATAGTTCGAAGCTAAGGACCTGTCACCTGTTTTGAAAATAGGTATCACATTTGCCATTTTCCACTTATCTGGCACCATGCCAGTTTGTAGTGATATGTTGAAAAGATTAGCCAAAGGTGTGCTAAGCTCCTCTTTAGATTCCTTTAGAACCCTTGCATACAGTTCATCAGGGCCTGGGGATTTGTTAGGTTTTAATTTATCTATTTGCCTAAGGACCATGTCACTTGTGACCCTAATAGTGCACAGTTTATTATCGTCCTGTTCTACATAATTTATCATTATTGGAATATCGCTGGTATCCTCCTGTGTAAAAACTGAGAGGAAGTATGTGTTAAAAATTCTACACATTTCCTTATCACTGTCAGTGAGCTGACCCGAGGAACTTTTGAGTGGGCCTATCTTGTCCCTGATCTTACTTCTGTATACCTGAAAGAATCCTTTTGGGTTAGTCTTCGATTCTTTTGCAACTTTAACCTCATAATCTCTTTTTGCTTTTCTAATTCCCTTTTTTATTTCTCTCTCTAACTGAATATATCGATTTCTTAATTGCCCCTCTCCTCTTTTGATTTGCCTATATATGCCTCTCTTTTGACCAATCAGATATTTTATTCTATTGTTCATCCATTTAGGATCATTTTTGTTTGATCTGATTTCCCTATTTGGAACATAATATGACTGAGCAGCTAGAACTATGCCCTGGAAAGCATCATATCGGCAACCATCACCACCTACCTGACCCTTAGTCAGGTCATTCCAGTTCAGCCCACCTAAGTAATTTTTCAGTCCTATGAAATCAGCCAAGCGAAAGTCAGGGACGGAGACTTGATTGCCATTATTAGGGGAATTCCATGATATATTAAAACTGAGTGATTTGTGATCACTCTCCCCAAGCTCATCATTAACCTCAAGATTATTAATTAGTGTTTCCCTACTGGCAAGAACCAAGTCAAGGAGGTTATTTCCCCTAGTTGGCTCTGTCACAAACTGTTTTAAAAAACAATTCTGCCACTTTCACCTGTGGGCCGTTACATAGTGTTTTCTTCGGGTATAAATCAGTGCGGTGACGCGCGCAATCACTGTCACAATCACCTCATTATTCCCACTTTGCAATCACGTTAATGGTGTAACCGGAAATGGGGTAATCGCATTAATGAGCTTGATAAATGTAATTTTTAATTACGACTCTGCAATAATTATGTAAAGCTACTTGGCAATCATGTTTGTGGAGTTAAGTGCTTTTAGTGTGTGTGTGTGTGTGTGTGTGTGTGTGTGTGTGTGTTTCCCTATTTTAGAATTAAATTTGAAAATTTCAAAATAATTCATATTTTGGTATTAGTAAATTATAACGGTTTTTTTAGCATTACATATATTAATATCAGTGACAAAATTTGTAATTGTCTAAAAATGCTTCAAAATGGAGCGAGAGAGAGAGCGAGAGAGAGAGCGAGAGAGAGAGCGAGAGAGAGAGCGAGAGAGAGAGCGAGAGGGAGAGCGAGAGAGAGAGCGAGAGAGAGAGCGAGAGAGAGAGCGAGAGAGAGAGCGAGAGAGAGAGCGAGAGAGAGAGCGAGAGAGAGAGAGAGAGAGAGAGAGAGAGCGCGAGCGAGAGAGAGAGAGAGAGCGAGAGAGAGAGCGAGAGAGAGAGAGAGAGAGAGAGAGAGAGAGCGCGAGCGAGAGAGAGAGAGAGAGCGAGCGAGAGAACGAGCGAGCGAGCGAGCCCCCCTCAGCTACATAACCCACCCACACAGTATACACAGACGAGTGCGTCGTTCATAGCTTGAGAGGTAATTTTTACAATTGCAGTGATATCCTGCAAGTCGAAGTTAACGCATTCAGCTTCTATTTTGCATCCCAGTGGCCGTATGTCTATACAAAAATCGTGATGTTTAAAGGCTAAAAATATAAAGAAACCTGCCTCACTTAGATTTATATTGAAAATTCCACACTATATATAATATGTAATTTATATACAGTGTGTTCACAAAAACACTCCCTGATTTCAAACAGGCATAACATGTAACTTATTGTAGTAATCTTTGACAGTAGCTTCAGATGCAGGATATTCAGTTTCATGTGGTATAGGGTAGCATTAAGGCACTCAATGAGCATCCCTCTGGTTGCTCGGTAAACATCGATATGATAGTCCAGTTCGGTCCAGACGCTCTGCAGCATATCTGGTGTTATCATGCGAACTGCTTCAGTGATCCAAATTTTCAGTTCCTCCAGGGTTGCAGGTAGTGGTGGTACGTAAACTGTGCTCTTCACGTACCCCCAAAGAAAGAAGGCACAGACAAGTCCGGTGACCACTTGCAGAGGTCACCGGACTTAACATCACCATATGTCGTCGAACCAAGGTAACATACCTAGCTTGCCTGGGTGGTTGGTTCATGTAGGATTGCGTGGTCCTGTGGGTTAGAGCGTCGTGTGTTTTCGCTCACCATGAGGTGGGCCAAAACAACATGGGTTCGAGTCCTTGGCTAGTCGCAGTGATTATTTATATATATATATATATATATATATATATATACATATATATAATATAAATATATATATATACATATATATAATATAAATATATATATATACATATATATAATATAAATATATATATATACATATATATAATATAAATATATATATATACATATATATAATATAAATATATATATATACATATATATAATATATATATATATATATATATATATATATATATATATATATATATATGTATATATATATAATGTGTGTGTGTGTGGAGTAAAATAAAGATTGGATGTGAAAAATGGTTTATAATAAGCGTGTATGCACCTTGGAGAAGAGAGAAGTGTAGAGGAGAGAGAGAGATTCTGGGAAATGTTGAGTGAATGCGTGGGGAGTTTTGAATCAAGTGTGAGAGAAATGGTGGTTGGGGATTTCAATGGTAAAGTGGGTAAAAATGTTATGGAGGGAGTAGTAGGTAAATTTGGGGTGCCAGGGGTAAATGTAAATGGGGAGCCTTTAATTGAGCAATGTGTAGAAAGAAATTTGGTAATAAGTAATACATATTTTATGAAAAAGAGGATAAATAAATATACAAGGTATGATGTAGCACGTAATAAAAGTAGGTTGTTAGATTATGTATTGGTTGATAAAAGGTTGATGGGTAGGCTGTTTATAGAGGGGCAACTGATATATCAGATCATTATTTAGTTGTAGCTACAGTTAGAGTAAGAGGTAGATGGGAAAAGAGGAAGGTGGCAACAACAAGTAAGAGGGAGGTGAAAGTGTATAAACTAAGGGAGGAGGAAGTTCGGGTGAGATATAAGCGACTATTGGCAGAAAGGTGGGCTAGTGCAAAGATGAGTAGTGGGGGGGTTGAAGAGGGTTGGAATAGTTTTAAAAATGCAGTATTAGAATGTGGGGCAGAAGTTTGTGGTTATAGGAGGGTGGGGGCAGGAGGAAAGAGGAGTGATTGGTGGAACGATGAAGTAAAGGGTGTGATAAAAGAGAAAAAGGTAGCTTACGAGAGGTTTTTACAAAGCAGAAGTGTTATAAGAAGAGCAGAATATATGGAGAGTAAAAGAAAGGTGAAGAGAGTGGTGAGAGTGCAAAAGGAGAGCAGATGAAAGAGTGGGAGAGGCACTGTCAAGAAATTTTAATGAAAATAAGAAAAAATTTTGGAGTGAGTTAAACAAGTTAAGAAAGCCTAGGGAAAGTATGGATTTGACAGTTAAAAACAGAGTAGGGGAGTTAGTAGATGGGGAGAGGGAGGTATTAGGTAGATGGCGAGAATATTTTGAGGAACTTTTAAATGTTGAGGAAGAAAGGGAGGCGGTAATTTCATGCACTGGCAAGGGAGGTATACCATCTTTTAGGAGTGAATAAGAGCAGAATGTAAGTGTGGGGGAGGTACGTGAGGCATTACGTAGAATGAAAGGGGGTAAATCAGCTGGAACTGATGGGATCATGACAAATGTTAAAAACGGGGGGGGGGGGATACAGTGTTGGAGTGGTTGATACTTTTGTTTAATAAATGTATGAAAGAGGGGAAGGTACCTAGGGATTGGAAGAGAGCATGTATAGTCTCTTTATATAAAGGGAAAGGGGACAAAAGAGATTGTAAAAATTATAGAGGAATAAGTTTACTGAGTATACCAGGAAAAGTATACGGTAGAGTTATAATTGAAAGAATTAGAGGTAAGACAGAATGTAGAATTGCGGATGAGCAAGGAGGCTTCAGAGTGGGTAGGGGATGTGTAGATCAAGTGTTTACATTGAAGCATATATGTGAACAGTATTTAGATAAAGGTAGGGAAGTTTTTATTGCATTTATGGATTTAGAAAAGGCATATGATAGAGTGGATAGAGGAGCAATGTGGCAGATGTTGCAAGTATGTGGAATAGGTGGCAAGTTACTAAATGCTGTAAAGAGCTTTTATGAGGATAGTGAGGCTCAGGTCAGGGTGTGTAGAAGAGAGGGAGAATACTTCCCGGTAAAAGTAGGTCTTAGACAGGGATGTGTAATGTCACCATGGTTGTTTAATATATTTATAGATGGGGTTGTAAAAGAAGTAAATGCTAGGGTGTTCGGGAGAGGGGTGGGATTAAATTATGGGAAATCAAATTCAAAATGGGAATTGACACAGTTACATTTTGCTGATGATACTGTGATTATGGGAGATTCTAAAGAAAAATTGCAAAGGTTAGTGGATGAGTTTGAGAATGTGTGTAAAGGTAGAAAGTTGAAAGTGAACATAGAAAAGAGTAAGGTGATGAGGGTATCAAATGATTTAGATAAAGAAAAATTGGATATCAAATTGGGGAGGAGGAGTATGGAAGAAGTGAATGTTTTCAGATACTTGGGAGTTGACGTGTCAGCGGATGGATTTATGAAGGATGAGGTTAATCATAGAATTGATGAGGGGAAAAAGGTGAGTGGTGCGTTGAGGTATATGTGGAGTCAAAAAACGTTATCTATGGAGGCAAAGAAGGGAATGTATGAAAGTATAGTAGTACCAACACTCTTATATGGATGTGAAGCTTGGGTGGTAAATGCAGCAGCGAGGAGACGGTTGGAGGCAGTGGAGATGTCCTGTCTAAGGGCAATGTGTGGTGTAAATATTATGCAGAAAATTCGGAGTGTGGAAATTAGGAGAAGGTGTGGAGTTAATAAAAGCATTAGTCAGAGGGCAGAAGAGGGGTTGTTGAGGTGGTTTGGTCATTTAGAGAGAATGGATCAAAGTAGAATGACATGGAAAGCATATAAATCTATAGGGGAAGGAAAGAGGGGTAGGGGTCGTCCTCGAAAGGGTTGGAAAGAGGGGATAAAGGAGGTTTTGTGGGCGAGGGGCTTGGACTTCCAGCAAGCGTGCATGAGCGTGTTAGATAGGAGTGAATGGAGACGAATGGTATTTGGGACCTGACGAGCTGTTGGAGTGTGAGCAGGGTAATATTTAGTGAAGGGATTCAGGGAAACCGGTTATTTTCATATAGTCGGACTTGAGTCCTGGAAATGGGAAGTACAATGCCTGCACTTTAAAGGAGGGGTTTGGGATATTGGCAGTTTGGAGGGATATGTTGTGTATCTTTATACGTATATGCTTCTAAACTGTTGTATTCTGAGCACCTCTGCAAAAGCAGTGATTATGTGTGAGTGTGGTGAAAGTGTTGAATGATGATGAAAGTATTTTCTTTTTGGGGATTTTCTTTCTTTTTTGGGTCACCCTGCCTCGGTGGGAGACGACCGACTTGTTGGGAAAAAAAAAAAAAAAAAAAAAAAATTATATATATATAATGTCGTGCCAAATAGTCAGAACTTGCGATCTTGACTTAAATAGCAACGTTCATCTTGCCATATAGGACAAGTGAAAATTTGTGTATGCAATAATTTCGCCAAAATCATTCTGAACTTAACGAAAAAATATATTTCACTGTGTTTGTTTAGTATTAAATTATTGTAAACAAATCTAAAATATATTTAGTTAGGTTAGGCTAAAATAAATTGCCCTTGTTATAACAAGGTTAGGTTAGTTTTCTAAGTTCCCTTTGGTGGAAAATTGTAAATTTTTACATCAACATTAATGAAAAAATATATCTTTAAACGTATAAGAGAAAATTTTAGAAAGGACTTAATTTTAAATGAGTTCTTGCTAATTAACCAGGTTTACATATTAGGCACGACATATATATATATATATATATATATATATATATATATATATATATATATATATATATATATATATATATACATATATATTTATATATTATATATATATATATATTTATATATTATATATATATAATATGTTTATATATTATATATATTAATATATGTATAGATTATATATATTAATATATTTATATATTATATATATTTATATATTTATATATATATATTTATATATTTATATATTATATATATTTATATATATATATTTATATATTATATATATTTATATATTATATATATTTATATATTTATATATATATTTATATATTATATATATATTTATATATTATATATATTTATATATTTATATATATATTTATATATTATATATATATATATATTTATTTATATATTATTATATATTTATATATATATATTTATATATATATTTATTTATTTATATATATTTATTTATATATATATATTTATTTATATATATATATTTATTTATATATATATATTTATTTATATATATATATATATATTTATATATATTTATATATATATAATGCATGCAGTAAGATCACAAAAAATAAGTGATATCACAATATTCAAAAACAACCACTGTGAAAAGATTGTCCCCCTCCAAGGGCTTTCGTGATTTTTCACATTATTAAGGAACTGTAAAAAAGATCAGCTGAAGGCTTATAAGGCTGAGATAACACCGCGAGGAGTTACATTAATTATCAGTACGTTTCGTGGTGTCAGACACGATCATCAATACTAAAACAATTAAGACCAATTACAGAGTAAATTAGCTAGTTAATATAAAAATGCTGTTTCGGCACAGTTATCAAACTTAGTGTGAGCACAATTCAGACTTCAAATATTTGTTGAGTTTTACCATTAATTAAGGAAAGATCCTAGACTTCACCTTACGAAATATACAAAGCAAATTATAGACAAGGTAGATTATAGGGGAAAAATGAACATGTTATTAGAAGACTGGGGAACTTGGGTGCCTTTTAAACCCACATTAACCAACCAACCAAGATGAGGCTTCAGTCTACAGTCTAACACTGTGCAGGAATTCCGAGATGAAGAGATCCAATCTCTCTGACGAGATTATCTCTCAGAGATTATCAGATGACTTCAGAGAGACTGTGTATATGCACTGAGTGACATACACCTCTCAGTGTGTGTATATACTGACATACACCTCGGTGTGTGTGTATATATTGACACCTCTCAGTGTGTGTATATACTGACACCTCTCAGTGTGTGTATATACTGATATACACTTCTCAGTGTGTGTATATACTGATATACACTTCTCAGTGTGTGTATATACTGATATACACTTCTCAGTGTGTGTATATACTGATATACACTTCTCAGTGTGTGTATATACTGACACCTCTGTGTGTGTATATACTGACGTACACCTCTCAGTGTGTGTACATACTAACATCCCTCTCTGTGTGTATATACTGACACCTCTCAGTGTACAGAAACTTTGCTTCACAGTATTTTTCTTTTAAAAAACTGGTGCATTAAGTTAGGATCCTCAGTTGATGAATAATCATGAACATTAAGTTCCATTATTCATTTCTCAGTGAAGCAGAAATTGCAGGAATTCGTTCTTTTATAAAAAGTATAATATAAATTTTTATATATATACATATATATGGGAAGTCTGAATGTGCGTAGATGTTGTGCGAATGATAAGACAGAGATGATCGTGGATGTTATGAATGAGAAGAAGCTGGATGTCCTGGCTTTAAGTGAAACAAAGCTGAAGGGGGTGGGAGAGTTTCAATGGAGAGGAATAAATGGGATTAGGTCAGGGGTTTCTAATATAGTTAGAGCTAAAGAAGGAGTAGCAATAATGTTGAAGGATAAGATATGGCAGGAAAAGAGGGACTATAAATGTATTCAAGAATTATGTGGAGTAAAATAAAGGTTGGATGTGAAAAGTGGGTTATAGTAAGTGTATATGCACCTGGAGAAGAGAGAAGTGTAGAGGAGAGAGAGAGATTTTGGGAAATGTTGAGTGAATGCATGGGGAGTTTTGAACCAAATGTGAGTGTACTTGTGGTTGGGGATTTCAATGCTAAAGTGGGTAAAAATGTTGTGGAGGGAGTAGTAGGTAAATTTGGGGTGCCAGGGGTAAATGTAAATGGGAAGCCTTTAATTGAGCTAATGTGTAGAAAGAGATTTGGTAATAAGTAATACATATTTTATGAAAAAGAGGATAAATAAATATACAAGGTATGATGTAGCAGTTTGTTAGATTATGTATTTGTGGATAAAAGGTTGATGGGCAGGTTCCAGGATGTACATGTTTATAGAGGGGCAACTGATATATCGGATCATTATCTAGTTGTAGCTACAATTAGAGTAAGAGGTAGATGGGAAAAGAGGAAAATGGCAACAACAAGTAAAAGGGAGGTGAAAGTGTATAAACTAAGGGAGGAGGAAGTTCGGTTGAAATATAAGCAACTATTGGCAGAAAGGTGGGCTGGTGCAGGTATGAGTAGTGGGGGGGTTGAAGAGGGTTGGAATAGTTTTAAAAATGCAGTATTAGAAAGTGGGTCAGAAGTTTGTGGTTATAGGAGGGTGGGTGCAGGAGGAAAGAGGAGTGATTGGTGGAATGAAGAAGTAAAGGGTGTGATAAAAGAGAAAAAGTTAGCTTATGAGAGGTATTTACAAAGCAGATGTGTTATAAGTAGAGTATATGGAGAGTAGAAGAAAGGTGAAGAGAGTGGTGAGAGAGTGCAAAAGAAGAGCAGATGATAGAGTGGGAGAGGCACTGTCAAGAAATTTTAAGGAAAAGAAGAAAAAATTTTGGAGCGAGATAAACGAGTTAAGAAAGAATAGGGAACGTATGGATTTGTCAGTTAAAAACAGAGTAGTGGAGTTAGTAGATGGGGAGAGGGAGGTATTAGGTAGATGGCGAGAATACTTCGAGTAAATTTTAAATGTCGACGAAGAAAGGGAGGCGGTAATTTCATGCACTGGCCAGGGAGGTATACCATCGTTTAGGAGTGAAGAAGAACAGAATGTAAGTGTGGTGGAGGTACGTGAGGCATTACGTAGAATGAAAGGGGGTAAAGCAGCTGGAACTGATGGGATCATGACAAATGTTAAAAGCAGGGGGGGATAGTGTTGGAGTGGTTGGTATTTTTGTTTAATAGATGTATGAAAGAGGGGAAGGTACCTAAGGATTGGCGGAGAGCATGTATAGTCCCTTTATATAAAGTGAAAGGGGACAAAAGAGATTGTAAAAATATAGAAGAATTAGTTTACTGAGTATACCAGGAAAAGTGTACGGTAGGGTTATTATTGAAAGAATTAGAGGTAAGACAGAATGTAGAATTGCGGATGAGCAAGGAGGCTTCAGAGTGGGTAGGGGATGTGTAGATCAAGTGTTTACATTGAAGCATATATGTGAACAGTATTTAGATAAAGGTAGGGAAGTTTTTATTGCATTTATGGATTTAGAAAAGGCATATGATAGAGTGGATAGAGGAGCAATGTGGAAGACGTTGCAAGTATATGGAATAGGTGGTAAGTTACTAAATGCTGTAAAGAGCTTTTATGAGGATAGTGAGGCTCAGGTTAGGGTGTGTAGAAGAGAGGGAGACTACTTCCCGGTAAAAGTAGGTCTTAGACAGGGATGTGTAATGTCACCATGGTTGTTTAATATATTTATAGATGGGGTTGTAAAAAGAAGTAAATGCTAGGGTGTTCGGGAGAGGGGTGGGATTAAATTATGGGGAATCAAATACAAAATTGGAATTGAGTTACTTTTTGCTGATGATACTGTGCTTATGGGTGATTCTCAAGAAAAATTGCAGAGGTTAGTGAACGAATTTGGGAGTGTGTATAAAGGCAGAAAGTTGAAAGTGAACATAGAAAAGAGTAAGGTGATGAGGGTATCAAATGATTTTGATAAAAAAAAATGGATATCAAATTGGGGAGGAGGAGTATGGAAAAAATGAATGTTTTCAGATACTTGGGAGTTGACGTGTCAGCGGATGGATTTATGAAGGATGAGGTTAATCATAGAATTGATGAGGAAAAAAAGGTGAGTGGTGCATTGAGGTATATGTGGAGGCAAAAAACGTTATCTATAGAGACAAAGAAGGGAATGTACGAAATTATAGTGGTACCAACATTCTTATATGGGTGTGAAGCTTGGGTTGTGAATGCAGCAGCGAGGAGGCGGTTGGAGGCAGTGGAGATGTCCTGTCTAAGGGCAATGTGTGGTGTAAATATTATGCAGAAAATTCGGAGTGTGGAAATTAGGAGAAGGTGTGGAGTTAAAAGCATTAGTCAGAGGGCTGAAGAGGGGTTGTTGAGGTGGTTTGGTCATTTAGAGAGAATGGATCAAAGTAGAATGACATGGAGAGCGTATAAATCTGTAGGGGAAGGAAGGCGGGGTAGGGGTCGTCCTCGAAAGAGTTGGAGGGAGGTGGTAAAGGAGGTTTTGTGGGCGAGGGGTTTGGACTTCCAGCAAGCGTGCGTGAGCGTGCTAGGAGTGAATGGAGACGAATGGTATTTGGGACCTGACGATCTGTTGGAGTGTGAGCAGGGTAATATTTAGTGAAGGGATTCAGGGAAACCGGTTATTTTTATATAGCCTGAGTACTGGAAATGGGAAGTACAATGCCTGCACTCTAAAGGAGGGGTTTGGGATATTGGCAATTTGGAGGGATATGTTGTGTATATACGTATATGCTTCTAAACTGTTGTGTTCTGAGCACCTCTGCAAAAACAGTGATTATGTATTAGTGAGGTGAAAGTGTTGAATGATGAAAGTATTTTCTTTTTGGGGATTTTCTTTCTTTTTTGGGTCACCCTGCCTCGGTGGGAGACGACCGACTAGTTGAATATATATATATATATATATATATATATATATATATATATATATATATATATATATATATATATATATATATATATATATATATATAAAACTTTAGAGATTTTGCTTTTAAATTTTTTTTTAGTTTCAATAACACACACTCGAGCCATAGGAATGTCAGGAAATATATTTTTTCACTCACTGGAGTCAGTAAGTGGAATGAACGAGATGAGAAAGTGGTGGAGGCGAACAGTTTTGAGAGTGGGTACGACAAACGTCATGAGACCAGGAATCAATAATGCAGGCGATAGTAGATTTAAAATTGGGGCCAAGAACTGGGACTCTGACAACTCGGCGAGTACACACAAACCACTCACCCTGCCATTCCCCCACACCCTGCCATTCCCCCACACCCTGCCATTCCCCCACACCCTGCCATTCCCCCACACCCTGCCACTCCCCCACACCCTGCCACTCCCCCACACCCTGCCACTCCCCCACACCCTGCCACTCCCCCACACCATGGCACCTCCACACACCATGGCACCTCCACACACCCTGCAACTCCCACTCCCCCGTTAGCTCAAGTATAACAATACATGTGTTGAAGAATGAGAAAGTTGTGAAACCTCTGGAAATCCTTATTGTGGAAACGTTTCGCAAACCAGTGGCTTCAGTTCAGTACAGAGAAAAACAGTGGAGATGAAGAATTTGAGGTAATCCGTCCCTCAGCTTGGAGTCTGTGTGCTCAGGTCAATCCTGAGAAATGTACAGAATGTGCGGAGAAGTGGCTTACATACTGCAGTCAGGCGAGTTGAAGCCGGAGGTGGAGTGGCCAGTGGAAAAATATATTAGTGTAAGTAATATATTTCGGTGAACTGTCTTAGCAAGTACACAACACGGAAATCTGTAGTGTCTCGCCAGGGCTCGAGTTGAATTGATTTTTGACCAACACGACACAACTGTGACGTGACGTCACTGAAGATTTTGATCCCCCACCTTATGTTACACCTGACCTTCACCACACCTGATCTACATCACACCTGATCTACATCACGCTTGACCTTCACCACACCTGACCTACACCACACCTGACCTACACTACACCTGACCTACACTACACCTGACCTAAACTACACCTGACTTAAACTACACCTGCCCTAAACAACACCTGACTTGCCCTATACCTGACCTACACTACACATGCCCTACACTACACATGCCCTACACTACACATGCCCTACACTACACATGCCCTACACTACACATGCCCTACACTACACATGCCCTACACTACACATGCCCTACACTACACATGCCCTACACTACACATGCCCTACACTACACATGCCCTACACTACACATGCCCTACACTACACATGCCCTACACTACACATGCCCTACACCACACATGCCCTACACTACACATGCCCTACACTACACATGCCCTACACTACACATGCCCTACACCACACATGCCCTACACCACACATGCCCTACACCACACATGCCCTACACTACACATGCCCTACACTACACATGCCCTACACTACACATGCCCTACACTACACATGCCCTACACTACACATGCCCTACACTACACATGCCCTACACTACACATGCCCTACACTACACATGCCCTACACCACACATGCCCTACACTACACATGCCCTACACCACACATGCCCTACACCACACATGCCCTACACCACACATGCCCTACACCACACATGCCCTACACCACACATGCCCTACACCACACATGCCCTACACTACACATGCCCTACACCACACATGCCCTACACCACACATGCCCTACACCACACATGCCCTACACCACACATGCCCTACACCACACATGCCCTACACTACACATGCCCTACACCACACATGCCCTACACCACACATGCCCTACACCACACATGCCCTACACCACACATGCCCTACACCACACATGCCCTACACCACACATGCCCTACACCACACATGCCCTACACCACAACTGACCAACACGACACTTCACCCTACCTAACAGTACAAGAGTCCATCCCTGTTCTCCCTTTCGATATCCCGAAGTCATCCATCCCGCGATGAGCGAAACGTAGCAAGAGCACCTTCTATACATTTGTTTATATCGTCACACATTATCATACCTGCACCTTGCCACCCTACGTTCAGTCTACTCACTACATGAGTACACCCAGGCGATTGTATATACACAGGTCGATGTTTTGATCGTAAGACTATCGTAATTTCATTCTTGTTTGATCGCTGTATCGTGCTCACCAGAGGTAATTTCATGACGGCCTGTGGAGAGGAGAAATTTTGGAGCCGAGGCAACACTGGCGGCAGCAGCCGCAACAACAGCAGAAGCAATATCGGCATCTTCAGCAGAAACAGCTATGGCAGCAGTAGCTACAAAGGCAGAAGTAATATAAGTAGTATCTTCAGAAGAAACAGCTATTTCAACAACAGGAGCAACAGAAGCAGCTACAACAGCATCGACAGCAGCATCAGACAGTTGACTAAAGCAGACCAAAACCTGGCAGACAGCCCGGTGTTTTCTGCATGTCAGGGTGCTGGTGTTTAGTAGCAACTGGTTAAGACAGGAGTTCATTGTATTCACTGTGTTCATATGCATACTGTGTTCACTTATACGTTGTGTTCACTTGTACGTTGTGTTCACTGGTGGCTTGTATATGACTGGTGGCTTATTGGTGGCTTCCATGTGGCCTTAGTGTGATGTATATAAATATATATATATATTGTGTGTGTGTGTGTGTGTGTGTATACACGCACAAACATTATGAAACGACAGCTAACTGCAATATAGAAACTCTAATCTGACGGGTGTCTAAAGGAGAACACAGTCTTGCCTGTGAGTGTTGGGCTGAGTCGTCCCTGAGGGGAGGCTGGCGAAGTGGCAGTGATGGTGGATCAGGGAAGGTGGGTGCACCTAAGTCTTCCATCATGGTAAAGATCACCAGGCACTGCTTAGGTAAGGTTTGTCAGGAAACAGGACAAGTGTTTCCTGACGTGGGTCTTAGTCATATGATGATCAGCCGCTGGAGCTTTCGGTGATCTGACAGAGGCCTTCCACTGGCTTACCGGTCCACCCCCTTTAAAAATTAAGGTTATAATTATATAGGCGCTGCTTGCCTCGTCAAATACTTTACACATTTTATTATGGAGACCTTCTTGTCCTGGACCTCGTTCACTCCATACACGAGCCTTGAAAATCTTGGTTTATACAATATACATATATATAATAAGCCGAAGTTTTGTGAGGTCAGGTCAGCTGAACAGTTGTGAGGTCAAGTGGAGTGACTGGATAACTTTAAAATATCTTGGAGAGATATTTGAGAAGGACCTACCTAGCAGGGACCAGGAGACCTTGAGAGTGACCCTCTACTGCCTACAAAGGCGTACCTGAGACACTGCTCAAGAAGAGCAAGGAGAGAATCCAGCGCCTCTGACAGCAGACATGTCGAGGTCACACTGTAGGAAGGCAGCAAGCATCCAGACAATAAAAGACACACGAAGTCTGGTGCGACACGCAGAGGACTCCACTCCTTCCTCTCCTTCCATCGCGAAGGACGTGATGTAAGCTGTGTTGCCAGGCGGTTGTCATCCTTGAAACAGGCAGCACAGGCTCGGCTTCTTACAACAGATACACAGTGGATGCTCATCAGCTTTAACCACTAAGCTTTAAACATGGACAGTACGAGATACTCAGGTGCAAAGCTGTATCTCCAGGTGATGTACAGGACCTAGTAAATGCAGGAGAGGAGATGTGGCAATCATACTCCAGACAGGTTCGGTATAAGGCTGCATACACACGGAGCACGAGAGTAATGTTTATCTCGAACTCGGAGGATGGAATATTGAATTGCCACACAGTGAGGTCCGGGGGTCGATCCCCGGTACGTGTGGAAACAGGACGTGTTTCCTTAAGGCACCTACTGTCATGTTCACTTATCGGTAAAATAAGTTACCTGGGTGTTAGTCGACTGCTTTGGGTCGCATCCTGGGAACAAAACTGACCTAATTTGCTCGAAATGTTCTGCATAACAAGGGGCTCCCCTCTAGGGAGGTTCCTTGACGCTAGTGAGAGGCTCTTGATCCAGGGAATTGGATCGATGCTCCAGTTCCCTGAATTAAACCTGAATACCTTCCATCCCCCCCTCACACGCGCTGTATAATCCCTACAGGTTTAGCGCTTCCCCATGATCATAATTAATAATAAGAGCTTTTTATATAGCAGTATGTCACTAGTATCAACTAGGATTGTATACCTTGTACATGTACTAGTAGAAATTATCATCATTATTCATGTTGGTCCAGTTGATAAGGCAGGTAGGGGAAGGTAGTTGGTTTAAAAGAAAATAAACCACACCCATTGTGTCAGGTCACGTGGTTTTTTTAAACGCTGGCGACCGCTTCCAGAGCCTCGTGTAAGCAAACATTTGGTTATATGTTTGGTAAAAAAAAAACGTGCAGCTAATGCGTCATTTTTATGTGGCAACGTTTCTCTCTCCAGGAGCTTTGTCAAGCCGTTGCAAACTATACAAGGACACACAGGGTATATATGGGTATTAGGTGTACAGCATATTATAATCGTCTTAGGTAGTAGTAGTTGTTGTAGTACTTGCTGTAGTAGCAGTAGCAACAAACCTCCTGGAGAGCGAAACGTTGGCACAATAAAAACGTAACATTAGTTGCACATGTCCTTTTACCTAACATACTGTTGGCAGTTTTACCAATATTACTAGTCTTGGTTATAACCCGAGAATTTTGTATCATTCATGTCTTGGGACGTGATGAAACAAGTGTAAAACGCGTCTATCTTGACTGAAGAGAGATATTTTATGCAATTATATTTATTCTAAATGAGAAGGAATGGTCATAATATAGAACATAATATTGAAAAAAGACATTCAGACTAATCATAATATAAAAGATACTTGACACAAGACCCTGAAGACACACACTAAGTATCAAGTGTGTGTGTGTGTGTATGTGTGTGTGTGTGTGTGTGTGTGTGAGTATACCATCCAGTCTTACGGTCCACCTAATACATTACGTAGACGCCAGCAGCAGAGAGTGGATTCACACAGGACAACATGAGTTACACTGTGTCCACACGACACAATGTGTAGACTGTGGACGGTGTGTTGTGGATACTCTAAACAACAGAATGGCGACCCTTGCTCACAGAGGTAAAGTTAATGCTGGGGTTAAATGTGGCCAAGTCCACACTGACATAGGGTTTGCACAAGACGACCTGTGCTGCCAGAGGCTATATACAATTCGTAACATAGCCTCTGGGAGAGTATAGTCTCTCTTGTGTAAATTCTATGTTCAGGGTGAACATCGTTGCTTAACAATCAATGACTGTCAACAGCTTATCCAACAGGATCTCAGCCCACGGCAAGCCAGTCTGTAATCCTCTTATTTCAGTGGCTCTCCGCTTTGCTTTACCCCCTATTTACATGGCACGGAGGAAGACTAGTATGGTTTACGTAGTTCAAACTCTGCAAGTTCCATGCAAAAGACATAACGAAGTCAACATTATCGTCATGAGGAGCTTCGTTACAGCTGAATGATCAACAGAGTAAGAACTCTGACCCCCTGCACTCCCTGGAAGCCTATAAACTGCCTTAAGGTCATCACAATGTGTTCTTGGTATAATGACACACAACTCGTGTGTCACAAACTGCCTTAATAAAATCACAATCTGTCCCTGGGAAGCTACTCTGCCTGGCACCTATATCCATCATAGTGTTGGAGCAAGTAGGGACGGACTGCTGATCACAGGGAACAATTTAAACTC
>NC_091352.1:15574176-15591676 GCF_038502225.1 Cherax quadricarinatus | reverse complement strand
CTTTTAAGCCTTTGAAACTCTTCCCAGCATCTCTGTCGGTCTGCGAATGTGTCCCAGCATCCCTGTCGGTCTGCGAGTGTGTCCCAGCATTCCTATCAGTCCCAGACTCCCAGTCAGTCTGAAAGACTATCCCAGCAGAAGCCTGCCTGTGGGAATGTCCCAGCAAGCTTTTCTGACCCACAGACTTGACTGACTTCCAGGTGGCACATCTCTTTCAAACTAAATCATAATTCAATCTACAAACATGTCCCACTTCCAGTATTTTTGAAACCAACTCCTCAATAAATGAGGAAATAATTGAAGCTTGTTTTAAACAACAGAAGCCGCAGTATCTGCCTGAAACGAGTCCAGACGCACTCATAATTAAGAAAGGACACTCTAAATGCAACGTTTTTCCCATTCTGCAAGAAACGTCACTTAAAATTTCCTCTCCAAGACAAGAGTCAAAATACCGCTGCAGGAACAATTTACCGACTATCCATACGTACGAAAAGAAAGTAGAGACGATGTTTCGGTCCCTGGACCATTGTCAAGTTGTGACATGGCCCGGGAGGGACCACCGAAACGTCTTTACATCTCCATAAGTGTGGGTATGCTGCGACCTCTGCAAACAGCGGGTTAGTTTCGAATTGGAAATGACTGTGTTAAGGAGACGCCAGTTCCATCTAGTGACCATATTTCTCCCCAAAACTCCATTGAGTCTGTCGTCTTGGCGTAAGTGTTATTAGCCCAGGAAAGTGCAAAAGAACGCAGAATTTTCTGCACCTGACGGCCAGGCATTCGACATATAAAAGAGGAGTGGGAGACAGAGATACGGCAGGTGGGGGCGCTGTAGCAGCCCCTTAGGTGGCAAATTGACAAAGTAATCTTATCAGTGAACGTTTTCTAGGGGATAAACCCCTCAAGGAAGGTTCCTTGATGTTGGTGAGGGGCTCTTGATTTAGGGAATTGGATCTGTGCTCCAGTTCCCCGAATTAAGCCTGAATGCCTTCCACATCCCCCCCCCCCAGGCGCTGTATAATCCTCCGGGTTTAGCGCTTCCCCCTTGATTATAATAATAATAATAATCTAGGGGATAAAATTCTCGGAGTGGTGTTGCTGCAGTGGTTGTTACACATGGGAGGAGGGAGAAGCTTGCCGTATTTTAGTGTTTGTGTTGCATGGTGTTTCATTATTTTTAATTCACGGTGTTTCAGTGTATTTCATGGTGGTTTGTGTTTGCAATTTATAGTCTTTTAATGTGTGTCAGTCTTTGAGCTTAAATTTCACTGTGTTTTATTGTAATTTATGGTGTTTCAGTGTGTTTCAGTATTTGTGCTTGTATTTCATGGTGTTTGTTTCAGTGTTTCACTTGTGTACTTCAAGATACGAGATTTTATCCCCATTTGTCGTCCTGTGAACGCTAATATTCATCCCATAATTATAACTTGTTACATTTTAATAAAACATTGACCAGTCTTTATTTTACTGAAGAAATTCAGAAACTTAAAAAAGAATAAAATCATGAAAATTCCTTGTAGACTTTATTGTAACAGTAAACACTAGGAAATTAAAACTTGTTGTTGTAGAGTCAAGCTGAGGTTTCTTTATCTTCTGGTTGTTGTTGTCGGCTTTGCTTTCGTGGGGGGTTGAGCCCTGGCTCCTGGCCTCGCTTTTAGTGGTTTCGTCGCGCGGCTTTACTGGGTTAAGGCCTCTGTGTGGCCTATCATACTTATTCCTGAAGCTGAGTATAGTTTGTCTTCAATCCATGAAGACATTCCATGTATATATATATATATATATATATATATATATATATATATATATATATATATATATATATATATATATATATATATAATATCGTGTTCCTAAGTTTTAAACTGCGTCTCAAGATATAAGTTTTTCCCTCTGCTTCGCATCTTGCAATTTCTTGGACGGTCTTCGGGTGTTCTTGTATCTAAGCGGATTTATTCATAGGATTCCGCATCTTCTTATTTGTTTACGTGAATTTGCAAACGCAGAGATATTGGATGTGTGTGTGTGTTTGTGTGTGTGTTTGTGTGTATGTTTGTGTGTGTTTGTGTGTGTGTTTGTGTGTGTGTTTGTGTGTATGTTTGTGTGTGTGTGTTTGTGTGTGTGTGTTTGTGTGTGTTTGTGTGTGTGTACACACGGCTGGGGTCTCGCTATATTCTTCCTCCTCCACAGTGTCTCAATTTTCAACGTTCTTATTTTCTTAATTTTTTTTTCCAATTCCACCCCCTCTCTCCCTTTTCACCCCACCCTCTATTCTCCCCTCTCTCTTTTCACCCCACCCTCTATTCTCCCCTCTCCCTTTTCTTCCGTCTCTTCCCTCTCTCTTCTCCCCTCTCTCCTCCCCCTCTCGGAACTTATTGCCTTTCTCCTGTTTTTAAGACCCCCCCTCCTTTCTTTTCCTCTCCCTTTGCTTATTGATGTTTTATTTCATAAACCTTTTTATCCGAATAAATAATGCTTATGGTTTCCTCAATTTTTTTTAATTATAATTTTCTCTATGAAGGTCATTTACGTCGTCATTAATACTCAGTCTAGACGCCATAATCATTTATTTTTTTTCTCCAATATTGATGATTACTTTTGTAAAGTATTCCTTTGTTATCAGTAGGAACCGATAAACAAAATCTGACGTGCACGCGCCTATATTCAGCCGTTTGATGGTGTATTGATGATACAAAGAACTGTTAAATACCTGTGTGTGTGTCGCTGCTGGACATATTTAATGTTTTGCATGTCTGTCTATCCTCTATCTGTGGCTTAGAAACACACACACACACACACACACACACACACACACACACACACACACACACACACACACACACACTATACAAACAGAGACAAAGTAGCATTATCTCAGCAAAGCGCAGTGTTTACACTGTGGCTGGCAGAACCAACAGAAAACGTAACCTTGATGGATATTACATGAATACAAAGCGCCTCTTGTTAAAATTGGTCAGACGAGCTAATACATAAAGGCTGGATCGCGCCTCCGCTGTGTTTGCTTGGCCCGGGAAGGTTGCTAACATGTGCATCAGAGCTTGTGCGCTTTCAACACCTGCAAGAAAATCGAATGCTAGCTGTGGTGCTGAGAGAAAATGGGATGTGACCCGAGGAGTTGAAAAAAAGTGGGAAGCGGCCTGCAGTGAGGGAAGAGAATGGGATTTTAGTTTTACAGAGCAGTGACTGATGTCACAGTGGTACTGTCATAGAAGCACTGTTACTGTCACAGTGGCAGTGTGACTGAAAGATTGGCGTTGTGACTAAGAACTGCGTTGTGACTGTCACGGGGGCTCTGTGACTGTCACGTTCCTAAAAACTTCGAAATTGGTAAATATTTTCCACGTAACTGAAGCCTGGCCGATATTTTTTCCCATTCAAACAACAGGATCGAAAATTAAAGTTGTGGGAAGAGAACTAGGGAGCGGACGGTGTCCCGTAGCTCAGTTGGTTACGTACTTAGCTCGCATATTGAGGTCCGTGGTTCGATCCCCGGTACAGGTGGAAGCATTGGAAGCGTATTTCCTGAAGACACTTGTCCCTGTTCACCTAGCATTAAGTAGGTACGTGGGTGTTAGTCGACTAGTGTGGGTCGCATCATGGGGACAAATTTAACCTTAGTTACGGGAAATGCTCGGTATAACAAGGGGCTTTCTATATAGTATGTCACTGATGTCAGCTATGGTCTGTATAAGTTGTATCATGTACTTGTAGAAATAAAAATGATAGTATTATTATTATTATTATTATTATTATTATTATTATTATTATTATTATTATTATTATTATATTTGGCTGCGATCAGTAGCGTCATCCAGCAGAAGATAACGAGGTCAGTATTACCCAGCGCTCGCACTGAATTTAGCGACTCCCTCATTAACCTCTCATTAGCGGTAAGCATCAGCCAGCAGACTGCCTGATAACTGATAATTTCCCCCAGAGTAAATGATGCAGAGATAAGGAACTAAGTGAAGCATTCCCATATTGTGTGACTGTGGCATAGTTACACACACACACACACACACACACACACACACACACACACACACACCAGTTTATTACTGTAACGTAAACACAAGCAATTAATAGTGACCACTTCCTTGGAATAACATGGGAGTTTCCTGCAGAAGGTTCGTCTTCTTGGTGTTACCTCAGTCTGCGAGGGTTATCACTCACCTCTGACCACTTTGATAAATTAGACACATGTGCAACTCTTGCGTATCTTTATTGAGGAAACGTTTCGCCACACAGTGGCTTCATCAGTCCATACATAGGAGAAACTTGAAGAACAGGAGGAGAATGAGGTAATCAGTCCCTCAACCTTGAGTCGATGTGTTCAGTCCATCAATCTTGAGTAGAATACGGCAGATGAGCGAAGAAGCAGCTTATAAACCGTATGGCAGGAGAGGTGTAGCAGTCATAGGTAGTGTTACATTTGTTCAATGTGGAAGAAACGTTTCCTCAATAAAGATACGCAAGAGTTGCACATGTGTCTAATTTATCAACATGTCGGTTCTCTGAACCACTCCTCTACAAATCTGACCACTTTATTCAGCACCGGTAGGGCCACTGCTTACTGTTTCTGCTGCTGCTGAAGCACACAATAAAATTGATGTAAGAAGGAGGCAAATGATCGTCGACAGAGTTTGAGAAATGGACAAGAGTGTATTGTAAGTGAAAGTGTCTTAAGTAAATACACTCTTGGCCATTTCTCCTCACATGATAGAACTCTCGGCTATATCACCTTGACGTGGCCTCAGACATGCCGTCCTGTCGCACCCTTGTCATTGTGACCACAACAGTGAATAGTTCATTTTATGAAAAAGAACGACCCAGGTCATATTTTTCACCTGAGGAAATATGTAACAACAAGGAACGATCTAGGGAAGTATGATGTGTGTGTCAGCTGCCCAGAGCCAGTACCTTTTCTTCTATACTTATGCTCTGCAAATCACGATGATTGTTGTTTGAATTTAGCATCGGAGTGTGTGTGTGTATGTGTGTGTGTGTGTGTGTGTGTGCGTGTGTGTGTGTGTGTGTGTGCGTGTGTGTGTGTGTGTGTGTGTGTGTGTGTGTGTGTGTGTGTGTGTGTGTGTGTGTTGGTCTTGGTCTTGCACAGTCCATGGACAATATATCTAGCTTTTTTTTTTTTTTGGTCTAAACAAGAGACTTTTAGGTGTTGCTGCTATGGGTACTGACTCGGGTGTTGCTACTGTGGGTACTGACTCGGGTGTTGCTACTGTGGGTACTGACTCGGGTGTTGCTACTGTGGGTACTGACTCGGGTGTTGCTACTGTGGGTACTGACTCGGGTGTTGCTGCTATGGGTACTGACTCGGGTGTTGCTACTGTGGGTACTGACTCGGGTGTTGCTACTGTGGGTACTGACTCGGGTGTTGCTACTGTGGGTACTGACTCGGGTGTTGCTACTGTGGGTACTGACTCGGGTGTTGCTACTGTGGGTACTGACTCGGGTGTTGCTACTGTGGGTACTGACTCGGGTGTTGCTACTGTGGGTACTGACTCGGGTGTTGCTACTGTGGGTACTGACTCGGGTGTTGCTACTGTGGGTACTGACTCGGGTGTTGCTACTGTGGGTACTGACTCGGGTGTTGCTACTGTGGGTACTGACTCGGGTGTTGCTACTGTGGGTACTGACTCGGGTGTTGCTACTGTGGGTACTGACTCGGGTGTTTCCGTAAAACTTGTCACATGGTGTTGGAAAAAGTGGGATGCTGTGTCCCTCTGTTGTTTTCAAGCTGAGTTGTTTATCTGGCAAAACACCACTGTTAGAGGCGACTGGAGACCGCTGGTCAGTGGATTCTGACGATCTGTCTTCGAAACCTTCGACGTCACGGTAATAACCTTCAGAATTATCACACATCAACCCCTCCCAAATCCTCAGAGCTTCCAGGATCACAGCTTTAATTTAAATCATCCCCTGTGCAAGGTGCAATAAGTATGTCGTGGGTAAAACTGTACGTAGCCTTGAAAACAAGCTTCAGGAACACGAATGCTGGAACCATAACAAACGCCTGTGTCAAGCATAGACACAAACTCGCTCACTTCATGACATGGAAGACAAAACTCTAGGGACGATGATAGGATTGGAGAAAATGCGTTGAAGCCGCCGTCAGCACAGTAAATATCATCATCAGGCAAAATCAATGTGCTTCCACCCTAGAAAACCTCTTTAAGGGCTACTGCCAGGCAACTTTCCCACACAAGACGTCGCTCACATGACGCCTGGCCTGTTTCCACCAATCCTTTGCTGTCAATGACGTGACCTCTTCTCACCGCTCCTCATCATTGTGAAATATCTTTGTGGAAAAGTATATTGGGGTTTTCTGAAGGGTTGATAAAACTCAGTCTTGACGGAAACTTCTAAAAAAAAACATTCTGCATTAATGATTATCGATATTGCTGCCTGCCGATATTGAGGCTGTCGATAATGCTGTGTATCGATACTGCGGCTTCTCGATATTCTTATTTGCCGATAATACTGCCTGTCGATACTAAGGGTGTCGATATTACTGGATGTCGATATTGAGGCTGTCAATAATGCTGTCTATATTGAGACTGTCGATGATGCTGTCTGTCTACATTGAGACTATATTGTTACCGAGCCGCGGGGGCGTTGACCCCCGGAACACCCTTCAGGTAGACTCCCAGGTAGGTCACCAATTCTCCAGTAACACAGGGTGTTTTCGTATCGAGTCAATCGAAGTAAATGCATGTATCCTGGATATAACACCACCATCTATCACCTGATAAACGGCAGCTTCTCTTTAAGCTGCCCTGCACGACACCGGGGAATCGAACCCTGGAGGTTGTGTTTGGAGTGGAACACGCCACTCGGGCCACCTCGGGCCAGAAGTCCACATAAACATGTAACTCAAGCGTCGTGTTTACATCCCTGGGTGTCATGGCCGACCGGTCGATCTCTCTTAAATGCTGCCCAGGAGCAAGGACTCTTTATTCACCACCACCATCCACTTCCACCATCCACCGCCACCATCCACCGCCACCATCCACCGCCACCATCCACCATCCACTTCCACCATCCACTTCCACCATCCACTTCCACCATCCACTTCCACCATCCACTTCCACCATCCACTTCCACCATCCACTTCCACCATCCACTTCCACCATCCACTTTCACCATCCACTTTCACCATCCACTTCCACCATCCACTACCACCATCCACTACCACCAACAACCACCACCAACAACCACCACCATCCACCACCACCATCCACCACCACCACCATCCACCACCACCACCATCCACCACCATCCACCACCACCACCATCCACCACCATCCACCACCATCCACCACCACCACCACCATCCCACCACCACCACAATCACCACCACCACCACCACCGCCACCATCCACCGCCACCATCCACCGCCACCATCCACTACCACCACCATCCACCACCACCATCCACCGCCACCATCCACCACCCCCCTGCCACCCCCTAACACCACCCACTACCCAGGAGACAGTTTGCACAAGCAATAAGTAAGGTTTAGGCGGCTCCATCATATATAATAATGTTCCTGAATAATGTTGAAGCAATAAATTGAGTTACCGTGAAGCGTGAAGACAACGAGGGAAGGAAGGAAGGAAGGAAGGAAGGTGGGGAAGATGATGTGCCTAAGAGGTAATAACGGAGATAAGAACACAAGAAGGAAGGAACAGGCCTACTAGCCCGTACTTGCCAGGTTACCTTAAGTCTGTTGTAACCCCCACAGATTAAATTATTTTGAGTTACTCAGTTATGCTGAAGACAGAATTTTAAACGTTTTAAATTCGTGCATTACTTTATTTGCAATACATTTTTAAATTATGATGATGGATTAGGAAACATCAACATGGCGTTGCTCCTGATTTATATATATATATATATATATATATATATATATATATATATATATATATATATATATATATATATATATATATATATATATATGTCGTGCCGAATAGATAAAAACTGGTCAATTAGTAAGAACTCGTTTAAAATTAAGTAATTTCTAAAACTGTCTTGTATGTTTAGAGATATATTTTTTCATTTGTTAATGTAAAAATCAATTTTGCACCAAAAGAACCTTAAAAAACTTATTATAACAAGCGCAATTTAATTTAGCCTAATTCAACTAAATATATTTTAGATAAATTTATAATAATAAACAAAATGAAATATTTTTTTTCTTTACGTTCACAATGATTTTTTTCGAAATTTTTACATACAAAAATTTTCGCTAACCTCATATGGAACAAGAAGAGCGTTGCTATTAAAGCCAAAATAGCAAGTTTTCCCTATTCGGCACGACGGCACGACATTTTATAATATATATATATATATATATATATATATATATATATATATATATATATATATATATATATATATTATGTATACATTTACATGCACCAAGACCTGGGGATGAAATTTGCTCCCAGTGTGTATAAATTTATATATTAAGTATAATATGTAATTTGACTTTTGAATTACTGGAGATTTGAGGAAATAAATGTAAAATGCAAGACCCCGTAATTAAACTTTGCTTGGTTAGTTCATTCTGTGTAATTCCAGTAATGAGGTCATTACCAAGACAAACATGCATAATTACAGCTCAGCCAGACACTAATGGAGAGTTGTTTTCTGTACACTAGTGAGTGTGTTGCCTCCAACACTCACACTAGTGAGAGTGTTGCCTCCAACACTCACACTAGTGAGAGTGTTGCCTCCAACACTCACACTAGTGAGAGTGTTGCCTCCAACACTCACACTAGTGAGAGTGTTGCCTCCAACACTCACTCTTCCCATCTCACATTTCAACTTCTGCTTTTTAAACTTCAAGTGTTTTCACATTTCTACTTTTTTTATAATTTCTGTGGAAAATACTGTATATATTTTCCAGAAATACAGTAGTTGTGGAAAATTGCATTTATCTGTATGTATAATTATGTACATAATAAATGAATATAGATAATTATTATTTATCAGACAAGTAGGAATTTGGGACACCTAGGTCGCAAAAATGTCCCCCTTCGATACCTACCACTGTCATATCCACAAGTTGCTCTGGACCTATTAATTAAATGAAATATACATCACCAGGAATTCTGGTAAATATATAAATTTGTGGACTGTATATTAAAAAATGATTATAAATTCACATATATATAACAGAAGGAAAATATATCTTAATATCACTCACCAATTTGACTGGATATTAAGTTGTATCATACTCAGAAAAACCTCACTAACTAAATTTATGAAAACACTGGCCAGAATTATACATAAATCTAGAGAGCTTATCTGAGGTTCCTGGAGCTGTCTTGTCCAGTCGTCTGGTATCTCAAGTTATGCAGGAATGCACATCCAACAATTTCGCCTCCTATTTGAGAGGTGTCAATCCAATTTTAACCTCTAGAGCACAAAAAATTCTTCCCATTATATTAACGTTGTATCCAGTTCAAAACCAAGATGGCGAGTCTCCTTCTGCGAAGGCGCAGCTTCCCGTTTTCGATTACATAAATTTTAAATACAGTATGGCCATCTATTTACATTTAATAACTACTGTATTTCTGGAAAATATATACAGTATTTTCCACAGTAGTTACATGTAAATAGATGGCCATACTGTATTTAAAAGAATTATGCTATTGGAAAATGGGAAACTGAGCCTGCGCCTGCGCAGGACACTCGCCATGTTTGAACGAGACAGTATCCACTGTTAGTGAATATTGGGAAGAATTTTCGTGCTCTAGAGGTAAAATTGGGCTGACACCTCTCACATAGCAGCCGAAATTGTTGGATGTACATTCCTGCATAACTTGAGTATCAGGCGACAGGACAGGACAACTCCAGGAACCTCAGATAAGCTGTCTAATTTATGTTTAAATTGTGGCCAGTAAATTTTTCATAAATGTAGGCAAAAGAGGGGGTCCTGTACATGACACAATAATCTCCAGTCAAATTAGTGAGTGATATTAAGATATATTTTCCTTCTGTTATGTGTGTGTGTTTCTATAATCATTTTTTAATTTTAATATACAGTCCACAAATTTATATATTTACCAGCATTCCTGGTGATACATATTTCATTTGTAATTAATAGGTCCAGAGCAACTTGTGGATATGACAGTGGTAGGTATCGAAGGGGGACATTTTTTGCGACCTAGGTGTCCCAAATTCCTACTTGTCTAAATTATAAATAATAATTGTTTTTGTTCATTTACTGTTATGTACATAATGATACATTCAGATAAATGCAATTTTCCACAATTTCTACTTTTTTTAAATTTCTACTTCTGATTTTTTAAATTTCTACTATTGTTTTTTTTTTATTTCTACTTTTTTTTTTATTTTTTTTTTTTGTAAATTTCTAGTTCGTTTTTTCTTTAATTTCTAATTTTTTAATTTCTATTTTCTATCTTTTTTTGTAATTTCTAGGTCTTTTTTTTGTAGTTTCTAGTTTTTTTTAATTTCTAATTCTTTTTTATTTCTAGTTTTTTATTTCTAGTTTTTTATTTCTAGTTTTTTATTTCTAGTTTTTTTATTTCTAGTTTTTCATTTCTAGTTTTTTTTTATTTCCAAGTTCCTTTTTTTATTTCCAAGTTCCTTTTTTTATTTCCAAGTTCCTTTTTTTATTTCTAGTTCTTTTTTATTTCTAGTTCTTTTTTATTTCTAGTTCTTTTTTATTTCTAGTTCTTTTATTTCTAGTTCTTTTTTTATTTCTAGTTCTTTTTTTATTTCTAGTTTTTTTTATTTCTAGTTTTTTTTTATTTCTAGTTTTTTTTATTTCTAGTTCTTTTTTTTATTTCTAGTTTTTATTTCTAGTTTTTATTTCTAGTTTTCTAGTTTTTATTTCTAGTTTTTATTTCTAGTTTTCTAGTTTTTATTTCTAGTTTTTATTTCTAGCTTTTATTTCTAGTGCTTTTTTTAATTTCTAGTTTTTTTCAATTTCTAGTTTTTTAAATTGTAGTTCGTTTTTTTTTTAATTTCTAGTTCGTTTTTTTTAATTTCTAGTTCTTTTTTTTTAATTTCTAGTTCGTTTTTTTAATTTCTAGTTCGTTTTTTTTAATTTCTAGTTTTTTTTATTTCTAGTTTTTATAATTTCTAGTTTTTATAATTTCTAGTTTTTTTTAACTTCTAAGTTCTTTTTTTTTTAATTTCTAGTTGTTTTTTTTTAATTTCTAGTTTTTTTTAATTTCTAGTTCGTTTTTTTTTAATTTCTAGTTCGTTTTTTTTATTTCTAGTTTTTTTTTAATTTCTAGTTCGTTTTTTTTTATTTCTAGTTTTTTTTAATTTCTAGTTCGTTTTTTTTTTTTAATTTCTAGTTCGTTTTTTTTTTTTTAATTTCTAGTTCTTTTTTCTTTTAATTTCTAGTTCTTTTTTCTTTTAATTTCTAGTTCTTTTTTCTTTTAATTTCTAGTTCTTTTTTCTTTTAATTTCTAGTTCATTTTTCTTTTAATTTCTAGTTTTTTCTTTTAATTTCTATTTTTTCTTTTAATTTCTATTTTTTTTCTTTTAATTTCTAGTTTTTTCTTTTAATTTCTAGTTTTTTCTTTTAATTTCTAGTTTTTCTTTTAATTTCTAGTTCTTTTCATTTCTAGTTTTTCTTTTAATTTCTAGTTCTTTTAATTTCTAGTTCTTTTTTTTATTTCAAGTTCGTTTTTTTATTTCTAGTTCGTTTTTTTATTTCTAGTTCGTTTTTTTATTTCTAGTTCGTTTTTTTATTTCTAGATCGTTTTTTATTTCTAGTTCGTTTTTTATTTCTAGATCGTTTTTTATTTTTAGTTCGTTTTTTTTATTTCTAGTTCGTTTTTTTTAATTCCTAGACTTTAATTTCTATTTTTTTTAAATTCTGACATGATAGATGTTCAGTCTCTCAGACATGATAGGTGTTCAGTCTCTGTCATGATATATGTTCAGTCTCTCAGACATGATAGGTGTTTATTCTTACAAACATGATAGTTGTTCAGTCCCTCAGACATAGGTGTTCAGTCCCTTAAACATGCTTTGTACGAAACGTAGTCTGGAATGTAATGTTTTGCTCTGTGTCTCTATTGTCATTACAGTCTGCTAGTTAGCCCATTTTTTTTATTGCCTGTCTGGGCTTCTGGCTGACCCAGTCTCTGCTGTGATTAGGTGTCTGGGTACAAGGATATCACATTCTCCACTGTAAATGGCTGTCTGGGCAAAAGCCTAGCTTATTCTCCATTGTGATTAGCTGTCGGGGAAGGTAGTTGGACCATTCCCTGTTCTGTCTCGCTGTCTGGACAACTAAAGCGTCCATAGCTATTTGGGCTTCCAGCTGGCTCATTCTTTGATGGGATTGGCTGTTTGGGTTTCCTGGCTGGTCTATTCTTTGTTATAACTGGTTGTGTGATAAGCTACCTGGCAAATTCTCTGCTGTTGTTGAGTGTGTGGGAGGCTAGCCAACCCATTCTCCGCAATGATTGGCTGTCTGGGAGGCTAGCTGACCCATTCTCCGCACTGACTGGCTGTCTGGCCAGTTATCTGCGCTGATTGGCTACTTGGGACCATCCCTCCTTGTTATGGGTAATGATGCAGATAATCTGGGAGGCTGCTTCACTCACTCGGATGCTAAAAGAGATGTATCGTCTCTCTCGCTCTTCAAGATTTACACGCACTCTAGACGTCCTCTTAATTTCCACTTGCTTATAGAGCTAACTTAGATGTATCTTCATCATTATTATTACCTGGCTTGGCCAAGTACTGGACAAGCTATCAAATAGAGAGCTTACCCTCTCCTTGATTCACATACAGTGTAAGCAAATCGAAACAAAATTATTTTTAGTATATCTAAAATCTTTAAAAGGAATTTCTGCTGCATTGTTGTATTGTTTGAGGTACTGAACCCAGAAAAATTAAAGCATTGTGCCAAAGGTCAGGAGAACAGTGAAAGCAAAAAATGGAAAAAGCAATTAGCTAAACTGAAAAAATCGCGGAACTATAAGCAAAAAGAAAGTACTATAGCTATTGAAGTGTTACTAAAGGGAGATAGAACCTGCGATGATGATAAGAAACCCAAGAACAGCGAGATAAATTATTATTATTGCAATGGCTTTACCATATGTTTAAATGTAATACCCGATTTGACATCTTGAACAAAAGTGACTGATTTTATGGTATAAAAAATATAGAAATGAAATCAAGGGAAAAGTGTGCTATCACCTATTCCAGCGTATCAGACGTGTTCTGACGTGTTTGAAATTGTATCTACGGATGCTCGCACTTCCTTAGTAGTGGCCTCAGCTCTCACACGGAGGCACCGGGGTTCAATTCCCGGAGGAGTGGGAAAGTTGAGTATATTTTCCCTACGCCTGCTTCTGCCCTTTTTCACCTAGCAGGAAGAGATGTAGGTGAGTATTAGCTTGGTTAGTTTATCCTGACTTGTCTTCAGTTATCCTGACCCTAGGGAAGAAAATCTTCACCCTTGGGGAAGAAAATCTTCACCCCTGGGGAAGAAAATCTTCACCCCTGGGGGAAGAAAATCCTCACCCTGGGTGAAGAAAATCCTCACCCTGGGTGAAGAAAATCCTCACCCTGGGGGAAGAAAATCCTCACCCTGGGTGAAGAAAATCCTCACCCTGGGGGAAGAAAATCCTCACCCTGGGGGAAGAAAATCCTCACCCTGGGGGAAGAAAATCCTCACCCTGGGGGAAGAAAATCCTCACCCTGGGGGAAGAAAATCCTCACCCTGGGGGAAGAAAATCCTCACCCTGGGGGAAGAAAATCTTCATCCTGGGGGAATTATACAATATCAGAACAGCATTTCCGGTGGAATTTTTTGCTTCCGTGGCTAATGGGAATAGGAATGGGAATGAGAATCATCTTATCACTTTTGATTCCGTGTTCCCGAGTAGAGTTCCTGATGGTGGTGGTGGGTGGTGCTAGTGGTGGTGATAATGCTGCTCCTGGTGGTGGTGATGCTGTTGGTGTTCTGGTGGTGGTGCTACTGGCGGTGTTACTGGTGCTACTGAAGGTGGTGCTACTATTAGTGGTGGTGGTGCTGGTGGTAGTGCTGGTAGTTTTGGTGGTGCTGATTCTATCGGTGGTGCTGGTGCTACTGGTGGTGGTGCTACTGGTAAATAAGTTTATTTAGATACATCTACATAAAAATAGTTACACAGGTTACACAGATTATCCAACATATTAACATACATGGTAATTATCTACCAGAATAACCCAAAATATTCAAAGTGACCTATTTCCCTTGAGCTTATCATGTGGGGTCTTCCCTGTCGTGCCCTTAACAGCTGGTTCCGTACCCTTAACAGCTGGTTCCGTACCCTTAACAGCTGGTTCCGTACCCTTAACAGCTGGTTCCGTACCCTTAACAGCTGGTTCCGTACCCTTAACAGCTGGTTCTGTACCCTTAACAGCTGGTTGAGTGGTCAAGAGGTTGTGCCTGTAAGCGCGTCTGACGTACGTCGAATGACTGTAAACTGCTCTACGCGTCCCACAAGCGATAAATCCGTAGGGGTGATTCGACGCTTGGGGAAAGAGAGTAATTAGATTTAATCCAAGGATGAGGAGGACAGCTCAGACTCCATTGATGATTAACCTTTAACTGGCATTTGGACACACACACACACACACACACACACACACACACACACACACACACACACACACACACACACACACACACACACACACACACACCATAAGAACAGCATTCCGACATCTAAATAAGGAGTCATTCAGGACCCTGTACACTGTGTACGTTAGGCCCATATTGGAATATGCAGCGCCATTTTGGAACCCTCACCTAGCCAAGCATGTAAGGAAACTAGAGAAAGTGCAAAGATTTGCAACAAGACTAGTCCCGGAGCTAAGGGGTATGTCCTACGAGGAGAGGTTAAGGGAAATCGACCTGACGACACTGGAAGACAGAGATAGGGGGGATATGATAATGACATACAAAATACTGAGAGGTATAGACAAGATGGACAGAGACTAGATGTTCCAGAGATGGGACACAGCAACAGGAGGTCACAGTTGGAAGTTGAAGACTTGGATGACTCACAGGGATGTTAGGAAGTATTTCTTCAGTCATAGAGTAGTCAGGCAGTGGAATAGTCTAGCAAGTGTGGACTGTGTGGTAGTAGAGGCAGGAACCATACACAGCTTTAAGATGAGATTTGATAAAGCTCATGGAGCAGGGAGAGAGAGGACCTAGTAGGGCTCAGTGAAGAGGCGGGGCCTGGAGCAGAGTCTCGACCCCTGCAACCACAATTAGATGAGTACACACACACACACACACACACACACACACACACACACACACACTCACTCACTCACACATATATTGCCCGTCATTCTCGAGGCTGATGAAGGGCTCTTGATCTAAGGAATTTGAGCTATCCTTCCCCTTGGATTGCTTCTGATTAACGACCCCCCCCCCTCGAAAACGCTCTGTGGCCCCACCGGGTTTAGCGCTCCCCTACGAAATAAACGCAAGACAATGCTTAGTGTCTTAAGACTAAAACCACTTTAAGCAAACTTTAGAAACAAAGAAAGTCTGTGTAAACTTTGTTGACGTTAACTTTGATTTGTTTTGTGGTGTTTAGATTGTTGTTTGGAGCGGTGTTTAGTGGTTTAGTGTTTGGGGTTTAGTGGTGTTTGGTGTTCAATATTTATTGCTCTGGGATGTTTGGTTGGTGTTTGGTGTTTGGTTGGTGTTTGGTTGGTGTTTGGTTGGTGTTTGGTTGGTGTTTGGTTGGTGTTTGGTTGGTGTTTGGTTGGTGTTTGGTTTGTGGTGTTTGGTTTGTGGTGTTTGGTTGGTGTTTGGTTGGTGTTTGGTTTGTGGTGTTTGGTTTGTGGTGTTTGGTTTGTGGTGTTTGGTTTGTGGTGTTTGGTTTGTGGTGTTTGGTTTGTGGTGTTTGGTTTGTGGTGTTTGGTTTGTGGTGTTTGGTTGGTGTGTTATGTTTAATGGTGTTTAGTGTTTGTGTATAATATATATATATATATATATATATATATATATATATATATATATATATATATATATATATATATTAAAAACACTATATATATATAACCTTCAAAACTCCGGAACAATTAATTACGTAACTTTTCATAAGACTTCGTTACATTTCTTACGATTTCATTATATTAAAATGCCATTAGAAAACTTCTCACATTTCCTAACATTTAATATTTCACAAAATTTCGCAACGAAAACATTTCGTAGCCTCTCAGATTATTTCTCAATATTTCATTATATTTCATAATGTTTAATGTTTCGTAACATGAAATATGTCACTGTCATGATACTGTCTATGCTGTCATGATACTGTCTATGCTGTCATGATACTGTCTACGCTGTCATGATACTGTCTACGCTGTCATGATACTGTCTATGCTGTCATGATACTGTCTATGCTGTCATGATACTGTCTACGCTGTCATGATACTGTCTATGCTGTCATGATACTGTCTACGCTGTCATGATACTGTCTACGCTGTCATGATACTGTATATGCTGTCATGATACTGTCTACGCTGTCATACTGTCTACGCTGTCATGATACTATATATGCTGTCATGATACTGTCTATGCTGTCATGATACTGTCTACGCTGTCATACTGTCTACGCTGTCATGATACTGTATATGCTGTCATGATACTGTCTACGCTGTCATGATACTGTCTACGCTGTCCTGATACTGTCTACGCTGTCATGATACTGTCTATGCTCTCATGATACTGTCTACGCTGTCATGATACTGTCTACACTGTCATGATACTGTATATGCTGTCATGATACTGTCTATGCTGTCATGATACTGTCTACGCTGTCATGATACTGTCTACGCTGTCATGATACTGTCTACGCTGTCATGATACTGTCTACGCTGTCATAATGTCTACGCTGTCATAATGTCTACGCTGTCATAATGTCTACGCTGTCATAATGTCTACGCTGTCATAATGTCTACGCTGTCATAATGTCTACGCTGTCATAATGTCTACGCTGTCATAATGTCTACGCTGTCATAATGTCTACGCTGTCATAATGTCTACGCTGTCATAATACTGTCTACGCTGTCATAATACTGTCTACGCTGTCATAATGTCTACGCTGTCATAATACTGTCTACGCTGTCATAATACTGTCTACGCTGTCATAATACTGTCTACGCTGTCATAATACTGTCTACGCTGTCATAATACTGTCTACGCTGTCATAATACTGTCTACGCTGTCATAATACTGTCTACGCTGTCATAATACTGTCTACGCTGTCATAATACTGTCTACGCTGTCATAATACTGTCTACGCTGTCATAATACTGTCTACGCTGTCATAATACTGTCTACGCTGTCATAATGTCTACGCTGTCATAATGTCTACGCTGTCATAATGTCTACGCTGTCATAATGTCTACGCTGTCATAATGTCTACGCTGTCATAATGTCTACGCT
>NC_091352.1:15519176-15569176 GCF_038502225.1 Cherax quadricarinatus | reverse complement strand
GTGCATCATCAGAAGCTATGCAATATTGCAAAGCTGCAACTGAAGGACTGAGGGGAAGTTTTTTCTCAGAATAGCGCAGACTGGGCCTGTCACCTCCTCCTGGCTCTTAGACTTTGGGCAGCAGTCGGTGTCACACCCACCACTGCCCCCATCCCCCCCACGTGGGGTAAGAGGGTTTTGAGAAGTCAAGAAATATGAAATTAGAATGTATAATAGTTCGCCATAGCCTTTTTTAAACCGTTTAGAACAGGTCCTGTGACTTGAGAAAATACGTTTCTCAGGGGATATTATATATATGGATTGCTATTCCGTGTAACTTATTTAATAAAAGAAAGGAAATGTATGTGCACTTTGTCCGCTTAAATGTCCTGTTCTGGAATGTTCTCAGGGGTACTGAGACGTATCCTTTATATTGTCTACTATTCTTCTCAGTATCGATTATTGTGCCTTACTTGGGATTGAAGAAATGAGACACTTATGCAACACATGGGAATCTTTATTGAAGAAACGTTTCGCCACACAGTGGCTTCATCAGTCCAATACAAAGTAGAAATGGGTAAGGAGAGTAGAAGTTTGAGGTAATCAGTCCCTCAACCTGGAATCGATGTGTTCAGTCCATCACTCTTGTAGGAAGTGCAGCATAGGGCCAGAGAGGTGGCTTAAATACTGCGGTGAGATGAGTTGAAGCAGGATGAGGTGAGATCACAGTGGGACCTGCCACTAGTGTAAGTAGGTCGTCGTCCAAAGGTTGGGCAAGCGTTGAAGTCTTTGTACCAAGATTCCATTCATCACTTACTTGGGATTGTTCTATACCATTCCAATAATATTTCTATGATCCAGATTTCTACTTCTAATATCCTTTAACCCACTACCTATGTAATAAGGTAATCTTGTCAATGTATGGTACAACCACAGATAAACGCATTTACCTGTGGTTGCACCATACATTGACAGGCGACAGGCCCACTCTGCGCTATTCTGAGAAAAAACTTCCCCTCACTCCTTTAGTTGCAACCTTGCATAGCTCCTGATGACGCACTGAGAAGTGCGAAAGTACTTGAGCTAAAGATTTCCACTCCCCTGTGGCTTGTCTTGCGCGCGCGCTCACACACACACACACACACACACACACACACACACACACACACACACACACACACACACACACACACATTCACACACATTCACACACACATTCACACACACATTATATATATATATATATATATATATATATATATATATATATATATATATATATATATATATATATATATATATATATACACACATACACACACACACACACACACACACAATCTCCCAATGTACACAGAACTTCGACAGAGAAACCAGGTTGAGCAGCGCACCCAGCTAAGCCACCTTGCATGCATCCTGCTCTCTTAATAGCCTTCCAGACTCGACCCCTCCGAGATAGTGAATCGACCCCTTGCAAACACTAGTACAAATAAGCGAGTCCACCCCCTGCGAGTACAAATAGGCGAGTACACAAGAAAGTCCACAATCACTGCCGGTAATTTCATACAAGTGTCAGGCCGACCTCCTCATCCCCCCCCCCACTTACCCATTTCCCACACCAGGACACAGACAGTAATTCATCCGCAAACATATATATAAACTTAATTGAATTTTGATGGTGTTTATAGTCAATATATCACCTCAGAGATTGATCTAGTACTGCAGCTTCCACTGCCAGAGGACTCCCGCACTAGAAGAGAGTAGAACTACGTATATACAGAAGACGAGGTAATCGGTCCCTTGTATATAGTTCTCTCTTCCAATTATGTCCTTTGTACTGATAGTCACTGGATGGCGAAACATCTGCAGTGAAGATGCTCAGGTGTTGCACATGTCTAATTCTTTATTTTGTCGGTGTTGTGTACCATACACGTACAACACCCGTACTCACCAGTACTTGTTTAGTGGGTTTTAGCTGGATTGTGAGAGCGATTGTGGGAAAGATTGTAGTACGTGCTAATACTAGGTCAACGTTTCGCACTGTATCATTGATAATGTACGAAACGTGCAGGTTGATGAGAGACGTGTAGCACTTGACGAAGAGTTTCGCCTGTGCGGCCGGATTCTTCAGTCGAATATAGGCACTGTGTACAGCTTCATCATGACTTGATAAAGCTGTACACACAGGGACACGTCGCTACAACAAGCTTTCATAAGCTTGATAAGTTTATTCTGCAACACATGCATTCTCTTCACTAATTCAAACTGAGATTTATTCTCGATCAAATTTCGTATTTGATAATTCTAGGAACGTGCCAATTATATTACGTTAATTGCGTTAATTGTGGTGGTAAGACACATGTGCAACATTTAGGTATCCTTATTCCGAAATATTTTCCCTACACAGTAGGTTTCTTAAGTCGAGTACAGAAAGTAGACATGTGAAGACGATGTAATCAGTCCATCACCCTTGAAGATGTAGATTTGAGGTTGTCAGTCCCTCAGCCTGGAGAAGAATTCGGTTTCATACTGTGAAACCATGCGAAAGTGTGGAGACTTATATACTGTCGGAAGGAGAGGTGTAGAGTAGCAGAAAAAAAGAATGTAATCACTGAGAGGTGCAAAAGTTGTCCATGGTGTATTCTGTACCAATATGCCATTGTGTTGCAATGTCTGACACTGTCAGACACTGCGTTAATTATCAATGTATGGAAAATTACATCAAGGATTCCGGATGCAATTTAATACTCAATAGAGCTAAATTCTGTGCAACTGATATGTGATTAAATTCTTTTGTAAATGATCTCTGAATAGATTGTGTAAATACTTCAGTTTGTCTGTAAATTTTACCTTATATTTTGAAACCTGTAAATAGAATATTCTGTAATTACAATGTAAATTACTTTTGTTTTTGTTTTAAGATTGTATGTTTTCACTATACATCTTAGCTATTGTTGAGGTGAATGTCTTACCTGTTCCTTGAGTGAAGGTTTTCTTCTTGTACCCTGAGTGTATCTTACCCACACTATTCGCCTATATCTTGAGTGAAAGTCTTACCCCCTACCCAGAGTGAATTTCTTTCAGTATTTTTAAGGACCGTGCAGAGAGGCGTATAAATGGCTTGTCAGGCGGCCATTTATCAGAGGTCTGCTGCAGGTTGGTTCTATGCTCCTCGGGAGCCTTTGTCAATGGCCATTCATCACGATAACACTCAGGGACCTTTTAGAACGCACCGCTAAGGTTAAACACCTGTCATGTGTGATTTATTCCTGAATTTATATCGGCGCTGATATTCATTTCTTTATATTTGATGGAGACACACACACACACACACACACACACACACACTCACACACACACACACACTCACACACACACACACACACACACACACACACACACACACACACACACACACACACACACACACACACACACACACACACACACACACACACACACACACACACACACTCACACTCACACACACACACACACACACACACACACACTCACACACACACACACACACACTCACACACACACACACACACACACACACACACACACACACACACACACACACACACACACACACACACTCACACTCACACACACACACACACACTCACACTCACACACACACACTCACACACACACACACACTCACACACACTCACACTCACACTCACACTCACACACACACACACACACTCACACTCACACTCTCACACTCACTCATTTTTCCTGTTGTAGCCTCTGTCACATATGATATTCTAGATTGTTAGGTAACGTTAATTAAGGTGTATCTACGTGTAGTAAGGGGAGAGCTAACGTCTGGTAACGCGGGACTTATCGTAGCTCACCGGAGCGCCCGTATCTCCATAGTGAAGTTGAGTGACATCTTGTAGCCCTAGGGGTGGGGTGTGACTGGGTTTCCCTGGGGGTGACTGGGTTGTCCTCGGGGGTGACTGGGTAGCCCTGGGGCATGACTGGATTGCCCTGGGGGATGACTGGTGGCCCTGGGGGATGATTGGTGGTCCTGGGTGATGACTGGTGACCTTGAGGAATGACTGGTGGCCCTGGTTGATGACTGGTGGCCCTGTTGGATGACTGGGTGGCTCGAGGTCACAGTCAGATATAGGAGGGAGGAAATGAATGATGAGTGCCTGCATTATTCATGTAAATTTTGCAATTAAATTTACAATGTAAATTTGTGAAAAACGCTGTCTTAAGACACCTCGTGAAAAATAAAACACTTTTATATAAGATTATTTTACTCTAGATATGTTTGTTTTAAACTTACTTATAATTTATTGCAAACAGACGTATTGAACCACACCACTGTAGTAAGTAATTTTCTGTACATTACCTCTATAACCCTCTATATTCATCAATGAATATTTTCTCAACTTTATTAAAAAAATAGTTTGGGAACGAGAACACAATGAAGGACGTGACAACTCCTAGATGTTAGATACTTCATCCAGCTTCTAGGAGGTAGATCGCCTGTCCGGGATGCTGCGGGCATTATCTCTGGATAGCAACACTGAGTCTCTGGGAAAGGAAGCTGGTCGCTCAACGATCCTTGGTTTCCTTGACGAGCCTTTCACCCAATTCTTTCAGAATCCTGAGTGCACGTTTTCCCCATGCTCAGAGGGTCTCCGAACCTTATGGGAGGAAGTTATAACATGGTGCCAACCTTCTGTATTTACTGATCTTCTGGGTCTACCTGAATCTGGCAGCACCACCCACCTTCAGCCTCAGAGTATTACATGCATTTATCAGCCAGTGTAGATGCACAGTAGTAGTCCAACGCAATCTAGTTACAGTCTTCCCAGGGTAGCATGGTGACTCCATCCGGGCGCTTCTGGCTGCCATGGGGCCTCAGTACCTAAGGTTGCTGTCCTGGTGGGTAACGAGCTGTGGCGAGACTTCGCTTAATGTCATTAACCTTTTCAAGTCTGTTATATTTCTATTCTGACGTTGAATAGACGAGACTGGAACCCAGAGTGACCAGCTGACGCTCCGCCTTAAATACACCTGTGTTCAGTGAGTATGTGGGTGGCTAGGCGATGAACTAAACCAATGTGAAATGGTCTGAGGGTCTAGGTGAGTGCCCAAGGAGGAATGAGGGACAGAGAAAAGAAAATCTCCAGGATGTTGTGCCTTCACTGCTAGGAGACAAGCTTCGTCCTTTCCAGGAGGGCATTGTTAAACATGAATTGGCCGATTTTCTCTACGATGGGTTTGTCCTAGTGGGACTGTTTGTGATCCCTGGGAGGAGCTGGTCTGCTTCAAAACTCTGCGTAGCTAACTGAGCAGCTGCTTAAATGAACGTTGAGTCGTAGGCTCTAAAGCGTTGTGGGACTGTCACCCACTTAACCTTTGGTTCCCTCCCCAAGCATTCCTTAACAGCTCTCAAAATCTCTTATACACACCTCACCCCCCCCAGTTCATTATACATATTTTTTTTAAAGAGGGGTGGACCGGTAAGCAATCGGAAGGCCTCGATCAAATAACCAAAAGCTCTAGTGGCGGGTCATCATGTAACTAAGACCCGCGTCAGAAAATACTTGTCATGTTTCCTGACGAATCTTACCCAACCTGACTAGTTCACCAGATGCATCTGGAAATGCATGTAATCTGGAAATGCAGGTAATCTGGAAATACAGGTAATCTGGAAATGCAGGTAATGTTCTCTGTGTTGCCTTGTGAACTACTTTTTCTGGTTGCACTGCAAATTAATTATTGAAGTGACATATTTAGTGCCTCCTTAATGATAAGCTCGGTAGTGTGTCATATTCAATCAATATGTAATCTGTACGAGTCTATTAACAAATCTTTAATTTGTCACATGTATTTTGCGCTGTCTCGTTCGCCTTGTGTTCCATTTTAATGGCTAGCCTAGCGTAACCTAACTCACTTGCCTAACTTACCTACCTAATTTACCTAACCTAACCTAACCTCCTGAGGAGCACAAGATCACCGCTGGATGAGCGTATGTTGTGGAGTTAAGAAGTTCCTCTTCAAATTTCTTAAGATGGTATGAAAAATGTTTCACACAAGTCATATATACATGTTAACAATTATATTCAGTTGTAGCAGTAATAATAATAATAGACACACCAATATTAATTATTAGTAATCAGAACAATTAAGTAATATCGAGAAATATCTATTTTCAGAATGTTATTTTTTTCAGTAACTGCTGCTGCTGCTGTTACTGTGGAACTTGATTGATGTTGTCTAGGATCTTGCTGGCTGCTTTCTTCATCTAGTTTGTTAATACCGAGTCTGCTTTCTATGCAAACAGAAACTTAAATTACTTCTGATTCTTCTGGCTACGCTGTTTGCTTCCAGGCTGCCTTAGCTTCATTTGGTTAAAATAACTGAAGCCTCACTGTCTTTACTTGATCTGGTTATACTAACCGAAGCCTCGCTGATTTTTGCTTCATCTGGTTAATTATTGGATCCTGAGTGGCTTCAGCTGATCTGGCTATACAGACAAGTACCTGATTGCCTTCGCGTGATTTGGCAAACACTGCCTAAAACAGCTAAGGCATTTACCAATTTATGTCCTCGTCTCTCATTCGTAAAACGAGAAAGTTACTATAAGATCAACACCTCCCTTTGAGGGATAAAAGACAAAGTGGGCCATCAAAAAAAATAGGCAGGAATTCAGGGAGATCAGAGATGGCCATGGGAATCAGTAAGGTGAAAACTTGAGAGCAGGAACACACACAGGAAGTTGGCAAGCGACCTCCCCTGGAGGCTGCTAGTGTAAATAGACTCAGGGGCGAGAGTTTTGTGGGAATGTCGAAGTGGTCGACGATGTAATTAAAGCCTCCGGCCACTCGAACTAAACCCCTCCCCCCTTCCCCCCCCTATCCCTCCCTTCCCGCACAAAACTGCGCGCGGATTTTACGCGTGAATTAAGTAGGCTTTTCAGGTGCCCCGAAAAGTGGTCCTGAAAGATATAGGTGGATTTAAAAATAAGGAAACGTTTCGCGTATTGCGAGGAATGTGCTTGGAATTTCCTGAATTGCTCGCGAGATGCACGGAACTGATTACAAGAGATAAGAATGTTTACGCAAGGATAAGAAAAGCAAGAAAAGTGTATTCTGAAATAACGGCCTGAAGGAACAGAAGTTATTACTAAGCTATAAACGAATCATACATTATGAATGAAAGGACATTTTTATTGGACACGTTTCGCTCCTGGGATCTTCGTTTGCAGTGACCAAGGTCCCAGGACCGTAAGGCATCAAGTTAGATGTCATAAGTATATGCAATTTGTTTTCATTCAGGAGGAGGGGGGAGATATATTGCAGTTTTTTATCTGTAATGTCGTCACGCCTCTGGCAAGACAGTGATGGAGTGAGTGTTGGCCGATGTGTTATAAAAAATATGACATAGCTACGTAAGGTGAAAGATGAGAGTAGGGAAGATAAGACTAGTGGAGGAAGGGGGTGGGAACTGATACAATATTACCATAAACCATGTGAGGAAGTGAAATAAAAATCAAAACGTGTTCGCTGAGGAGTCGAAGAAGAGGCCAGGAGGAGAGAGGAAGAAATGGGAGAACAGTGATAACTAGAAGTTACGAAGACCAAGAAAAAATAGAGAGAGGTCTTAGGGAGATTAGATTCAACTATGGCACTTAGAAAACAAACACCCCCCCCACACACACACAGGGAAGTTACGAGGTATTTCTTTAGCCATAGAGTTGTCAGGAAGTGGAATAGTCTACAAAGTGAGGTAGTGGAGGCAGGATCCATACATAGCTTTAAGAAGTATGATAAAGCTCATGGAACGGGGAGAGAGTGAACCTAATAGCGACCAGTGAAGAGGCTGGGCTAGGAGCTATGAATCGACCCCTGCAACCACAATTAGGTGAGTACACACACAATTGCCGGCATCACTACATGTTGGCACACTCGGATAAACATGTCTCTCCACAGGTACCTCCATCATCCCTCCCATCTTTCAAAGACTCGTCTGTGGAGGAGGACGCAGCCTCCACCGTCGCTAGCGCTCTGTTATCATCACTGGTTTAGCGCTTCAAGGGCAAAAAATGCTACGGTCGTATCTGCAGACATATCCGCACTCTGGTTTCCAAATATATTCACCGCCGTCTTCCCTCACTTCTGTATTCCTTCCAATCATCTGACCTCCAGTCACACTTCCACACTCCTGATCTCTAGTCACATTTACTTACAATCGCTCGTTTTGACCTTTCATTCCAATCCTTCGTTCTAATTCTTTATTACAATCCTTCGTTAAAATCCTTCATTCTAAATCTTCATTCTACTCCTTCACTCCAACTTTCGCACCCCCCCATTCCCCCTTCCCCCCCCAAAAAAAAGAACATTAGCTGTTGTTGCTTACTAGTTACTTGAAAAAAATCCACTTTGGGTAACACTAAATACTGATCACTATTGGACAAAAAAAATAAACAATGAACTTTGCTGTAGTTGTTTACTGTAGTTGCTAAAAAAAAAAAAACACGCTGGGTTAACACTTAACTCGGATCACTTTCGGTCCAACCCCCCCCCCCCCCCCCCAAAAAAAAAAAAAAAAAACAACGAAAAAAGTGGAAATTAAGTCTACTCTTGACTGTCGGTGTTTGAGAGCCGTGTGGACACCGGATAATTAAAACTGAAATTAAAACCGTCATCAAAGCGAATGAAGCATTTAATTGCAATTCTGAGTTGGAAATATAAATGGTACGCTGTGTCGCGATGGATTGTGTGTGTGTGTGTGTGTGTGTGTGTGTTGTGGTACTGTCATCTTTTCAGGAACAATTGCATGTTTTTTTATAAATTTCCTTGCAGGTCTTTTATCTTGTGATCTGTTTAATACTTCGTTAAGAGTTTCGTCGAGATTACATTTAACAGTTCGTTAAGAGCTTCATAAAGATGAAAATTGATGCTTCCTTAAGAGCTTCGTAAAAAATTAAAATTGATGGTTCGTTAAGAGCTTCGTAAAGATTACGTTCATGACAATAATTACCCGTGGCTCCGGCAACACAGGATTCCTTCAAGCAAAGTCTGAGACTGAGTACTGAGATCTCTTCACTGTTGTTGTTATTGTTATTATTACAGCATGTGTGGGGGGATGGGAGATGTTAGTGGAAGGCATTTAGGATTAATTCAGGGAACTGGAGCACAGATTCAATTCCTTGGATCAAGAGCCCCTCACTAGCAGCCTTCACTGCTGAGACTCGTTGCTCTCGTTGTCTTGTTGGAAGACGGTCCACTGATTCTGTGCTTGGTGGCGGTGAATAACGGGGCTGTACAGCGGTGTTGGCTGTGTAGCGGAGAATCAGGGGGCTGCACAGCGGTGTTGGCTGTGTAGCGATGAATCACGGGGCTGTACAGCGGTGTTGGCTGTGTAGCGGTGAATCACAGGGCTGTACAGCGGTGTTGGCTGTGTAGTGGTGAATCACGGGGCTATACAGTGGTGTTCTGTGTAGCGGTGAATCACGGGGCTATACAGTGGTGTTCTCTGTGTAGCGGTGAATCACGGGGCTGTACAGCGGTGTTGGCTGTGAAGCGGTGAATCACGGGGCTGTACAGCGGTGTTGGCTGTGTAGTGGTGAATCACGGGGCTATACAGTGGTGTTCTCTGTGTAGCGGTGAATCACGGGGCTATACAGTGGTGTTCTCTGTGTAGCGGTGAATCACGGGGCTGTACAGCGGTGTTGGCTGTGTAGTGGTGAATCACGGGGCTGTACAGCGGTGTTGGCTGTGTAGTGGTGAATCACGGAGCTGTGCAGTGGTGTTGGCTGTGTAGCGGAGAATCACGGGGGCTGCACAGCGGTGTTGGCTGTATAGCGGTGAATAACGGGGCTGTACAGCTGTGTTGGCTGTGTAGCGGAGAATCACGGGGGCTGTACAGCGGTGTTGGATGTGTAGCGGTGAATCACGGGGCTGTACAGCTGTGTTGGATGTGTAGCGGAGAATCACGGGACTGTACAGCGGTGTTGGCTGTGTAGTGGTGAATCACGGGGCTGTGCAGTGGTGTTGGCTGTGTAGCGGAGAATCAGGGGGCTGCACAGCGGTGTTGGCTGTGTAGCGGTGAATAACGGGGCTGTACAGCTGTGTTGGCTGTGTAGCGGTGAATCACGGGACTGTACAGCTGTGTTGGCTGTGTAGCGGAGAATCACGGGGCTGTACAGCGATGTTGGCTGTGTAGGGGTGAATCACGGGGCTGTACAGCGGTGTTGGCTGTGTAGCGGTGAATCACGGGGCTGTACAGCTGTGTTGGCTGTGTAGCGGTGAATCACGGGGCTGTACAGCTGTGTTGGCTGTGTAGCGGAGAATCACGGGGCTGTACAGCGATGTTGGCTGTGTAGGGGTGAATCACGGGGCTGTACAGCGGTGTTGGCTGTGTAACGGTGAATCACGGGGCTGTACAGCGGTGTTGGCTGTGTAACGGTTAATCACGGGGCTATACAGTGGTGTTGGTTGTGTAGCGGTGAATCACGGGGCTGTACAGCGGTGTTGGACGTGTAGTGGTGAATCACGGGGCTGTACAGCGGTGTTGGCTGTGTAGCGGTGAATCACGGGGCTGTACAGTGGTGTTGGCTGTGTAGCGGAGAATCAGGGGGCTGCACAGCGGTGTTGGCTGTGTAGCGGTGAATAACGGGGCTGTACAGCTGTGTTGGCTGTGTAGTGGAGAATCACGGGGCTGTACAAGGGTGTTGGCTGTGTAGCGGTGAATAACGGGTCTGTACAGCTGTGTTGGCTGTGTAGTGGTGAATCACGGGGCTGTACAGCGGTGTTGGCTGTGTAGCGGTGAATCACGGGGCTGTACAGCGGTGTTGGCTGTGTAGTGGTGAATCACGGGGCTGTACAGCGGTGTTGGCTGTGTAGCGGTGAATCACGGGGCTGTACAGCGGTGTTGGCTGTGTAGTGGTGAATCACGGGGCTGTACAGCGGTGTTGGCTGTGTAGCGGTGAATCACGGGGCTGAACAGCTGTGTTGGCTGTGTAGTGGTGAATCACGGGGCTGTACAGCGGTGTTGGCGGTGTGGGGCTAGTGGTGAATCACGGGGCTGTACAGCGGTGTTGGCTGTGTAGTGGTGAATCACGGGCTGCTGGTGGCTGTGTATGGTGAATCACGGGGCTATACAGTGTTGGTTGTGTAGCGGTGAATCACGGGGCTGTACAGCGGTGTTGGCTGTGTAATGGTGAATCACGGGGCTGTACAGCGGTGTTGGCTGTGTAATGGTGAATCACGGGGCTGTACAGCGGTGTTGGCTGTGTAGTGGTGAATCACGGGGCTGTACAGCGGTGTTGGCTGTGTAGCGGTGAATCACGGGGCTGTACAGCGGTGTTGGCTGTGTAGCGGTGAATCACGGGGCTGAACAGCGGTGTCGGCTGTGTAGTGGTGAATCACCGGGGTGTACAGCGGTGTTGGCTGTGTAGCGGTGAATCACGGGGCTGTACAGCGGTGTTGGCTGTGTAGCGGTGAATCACGGGGCTGTACAGCGGTGTTGGCTGTGTAGCGGTGAATCACGGGGCTCTACAGTGGTGTTGGCTGTGTAGCGGAGAATCAGTGGGCTGCACAGCGGTGTTGGCTGTGTAGCAGTGAATCACGGGGCTGTACAGCGGTGTTGGCTGTGTAACGGTTAATCACGGGGCTATACAGTGGTGCTGGTTCTGGAGCGGTGAATCACGGGGCTGTACAGCGGTGTTGGCCGTGTAGCGGTGAATCACGGGGCTGTACAGCGGTGTTGGCTGTGTAGCGGAGAATCACGGGGCTGTACAGCGGTGTTGGCAGTGTAGTGGTGAATCACGGGGCTGTAAAGCGGTGTTGACTGTGTAGTGGTGAATCACGGGGCTGTACAGCTGTTGGCTGTGTAGTGGTGAATCACTGGGCTGTACAGCGGTGTTGGCTGTGTAGCGGTGAATCACGGGGCTGTACAGTGGTGTTGGCTGTGTAGCGGAGAATCACGGGGTGTTGGCTGTACAGGGGCTGGTGTTGGCTGTGTAGCGGTGAATATCGGGTCTGTACAGCAGTGTTGGCTGTGTAGAGGTGAATAACGGGTCTGTACAGCGGTGTTGGCTGTAGCGGTGAATCACGGGGCTGTACAGCGGTGTTGGCTGTGTAGCGGTGAATCACGGGGCTGTACAGCGGTGTTGGCTGTATAGTGGTGAATCACGGGGCTGTACAGCGGTGTTGGCTGTGTAGCGGTGAATCACGGGGCTGTACAACGGTGTGGGCTGTGTAGCAGAGAATCAGGGGCTGTACAGCGGTGTTGGCTGTATAGTGGTGAATCACGGGGCTGTACAGCGGTGTTGGCTGTGTAGCGGTGAATCACGGGGCTGTACAGCGGTGTTGACTGTGTAGTGGTGAATCACGGGGCTATTCAGCTCTTGGCTGTGTAGTGGTGAATCACGGGGCTGTACAGCGGTGTTGGCTGTGTAGCGGTGAATCACGGGGCTGTACAGCTGTGTTGGCTGTGTAGTGGAGAATCACGGGGCTGTACAAGGGTGTTGGCTGTGTAGCGGTGAATATCGGGTCTGTACAGCGGTGTTGGCTGTGTAGCGGTGAATCACGGAGCTGTACAGTGGTGTTGGCTGTGTAGCGGAGAATCAGGGGGCTGCACAGCAGTGTTGGCTGTAGCGGTGAATCACGGGGCTGTACAGCGGTGTTGGCTGTGTAACGGTGAATCACGGGGCTGTACAGCGGTGTTGGCTGTATAGTGAATCACGGGGCTGTACAGCGGTGTTGGCTGTGTAGCGGAGAATGACGGGGCTGTACAGCGGTGTTGGCTGTGTAGCGGTGAATCACGGGGCTGTGTAGCGGTGAATCACGGGGCTGTACAGCGGTGTTGGCTGTGTAACGGTTAATCACGGGGCTGTACTGCGGGGTTGGCGGTTTTGTGAATCACGGGGCGGTTCAGAGGTGTGGGCGGTGTAGCGGTGAATCACGGGGCTGTACAGCGGTGTTGGCTGTGTAGCGGTGAATCTCGGGGCTGTACAGCGGTGTTGACTGTGTAGCGGTGAATCACGGGGCTGTACAGCAGTGTTGACTGTGTAGCGGTGAATCACGGGGCTGTACAGCAGTGTTGGCTGTGTAGCGGTGAATCACGGGGCTGTACAGCGGTGTTGGCTGTGTAGCGGTGAATCTCGGGGCTGTACAGCGGTGTTGACTGTGTAGCGGTGAATCACGGGGCTGTACAGCGGTGTTGACTGTGTAGCGGTGAATCTCGGGGCTGTACAGCGGTGTTGACTGTGTAGCTGTGAATCTCGGGGCTGTACAGCGGTGTTGACTGTGTAGCGGTGAATCTCGGGGCTGTACAGCGGTGTTGACTGTGTAGCTGTGAATCTCGGGGCTGTACAGCGGTGTTGACTGTGTAGCGGTGAATCTCGGGGCTGTACAGCGGTGTTGACTGTGTAGCGGTGAATCTCGGGGCTGTACAGCGGTGTTGGCTGTGTAGCGGTGAATCTCGGGGCTGTACAGCGGTGTTGACTGTGTAGCGATGAATCTCGGGGCTGTACAGCGGTGTTGGCTGTGTAGCGGTGAATCACGGGGCTGTACAGCGGTGTTGGCTGTGTAGCGGTGAATCACGGGGCTGTACAGTGGTGCTGGCTGTGTAGCGGAGAATCAGGGGGCTTTACAGCATTGTTGCCATTATTCCACAATATTCTGAACTTCAATTGTCCCGTAATTCTGAAACCGTAAGAGAAACTTCAAAAAAAAAAAAATGACCGTGAAAAAGCCTTTCCTTCACAGGCCGTGTTCGTTGTGTCCACCATTGTTGTTGTTAATGATATACGAACGCAGACGAGACATCCAGTTAACCAATACATGACAGTGTTAGGATTAAAGCATTTTAATTGTCAGGAGGCGCCAGTGACAGCCCAGACGGAGTTAGTGAAGACCTGAGTGGTGTAATGTGGTTAGCATCCTGATGGTAGGTGTTGGTGGTGGGTTGTTGGTTGTATGTAGCTGTGTGGTTGGTGGTGTTGGTTGTAGGTAGCTGTGGTTGGTGGTGGTTGTTGGTTGTAGCTGTGTGGTTGGTGGTGTTGGTGGTGGTTGTTGGTTGTATGTAGCTGTGTGGTTGGTGGTGTTGGTTGTAGGTAGCTGTGGTTGGTGGTGGTGGTTGTTGGTTGTAGCTGTGTGGTTGGTGGTGTTGGTGGTGGTTGTTGGTTGTATGTAGCTGTGTGGTTGGTGGTGTTGGTTGTAGGTAGCTGTGGTTGGTGGTGGTGGTTGTTGGTTGTAGCTGTGTGGTTGGTGGTGTTGGTGGTTGTTGGTTGTATGTAGCTGTGTGGTTGGTGGTGTTGGTTGTATGTAGCTGTGGTTGGTGGTGGTGGTTGTTGGTTGTAGCTGTGTGGTTGGTGGTGTTGGTGGTGTTGTTGGTTGTATGTAGCTGTGTGGGTGGTGTTGGTTGTATGTAGCTGTGTGGTTGGTGGTGGTGGTTGTTGGTTGTAGCTGTGTGGTTGGTGGTGGTGGTTGTTGGTTGTAGCTGTGTGGTTGGTGGTGGTGGTTGTTGGTTGTAGCTGTGTGGTTGGTGGTGGTGGTTGTTGGTTGTAGCTGTGTGGTTGGTGGTGGTTGTTGGTTGTATGTAGCTGTGTGGTTGGTGGTGTTGGTTGTAGGTAGCTGTGGTTGGTGGTGGTTGTTGGTTGTAGCTGTGTGGTTGGTGGTGGTTGTTGGTTGTATGTAGCTGTGGTTGGTGGTGGTGGTTGTTGTATGTAGCTGTGTGGTTGGTGGTGTTGGTGGTGGTTGTTGGTTGTATGTAGCTGTGTGGTTGGTGGTGTTGGTGGTGGTTGTTGGTTGTATGTAGCTGTGTGGTTGGTGGTGGTGGTTGCTGGTTGTATGTAGCTGTGTGGTTGGTGGTGGTTGTTGGTTGTATGTAGCTGTGTGGTTGGTGTTGGTGGTTGTTGGTTGTATGTAGCTGTGTGGTTGGTGGTGGTCTTGGTTGTTGGTGTGTAGCTTTGTGGTTGGTGATGGTTGTTGGTTGCATGTAGCTGTGTGGTTGGTGGTGGTGGTGGTTGTTGGTTGTATGTAGTTGTGTGGTTGGTAGTGGTGGTGGTAGTTGTTGGTTGTATGTAGCTGTGTGGTTGGTGGTTGTATGTAGCTGTGTGGTTGGTGGTGGTTGTTGGTTGTATGTAGCTGTGTGGTTGGTGGTGGTTGTTGGTTGTATGTAGCTGTGTGGTTGGTGGTTGTTGGTTGTATGTAGCTGTGTGGTTGGTGGTGGTTGTTGGTTGTATGTAGCTGTGTGGTAGGTGGTGGTGGTTGTTGGTTGTATGTAGCTGTGTGGTAGGTGGTGGTGGTTGTTGGTTGTATGTAGCTGTGTGGTTGGTGGTGGTTGTTGTATGTAGCTGTGTGGTTGGTGGTGGTTGTTGGTTGTATGTAGCTGTGTGGCTAGTGGTGTTGGTGGTGGTTGCTGGTTGTATGTAGCTGTGGTGTTGGTGGTTGCTGGTTGTATGTAGCTGTGTGGTTGGTGGTGGTTGGTGGTTGTATGTAGCTGTGTGGTTGGTGGTGGTTGTTGGTTGTATGTAGCTGTGTGGTTGGTGGTGGTGGTTGTTGGTTATATATTGCTGTGTGGTAGGTGGTGGTGGTAGTTGGTTGTATGTAGCTGTGTGGTAGGTGGTGGTGGTTGTTGGTTGTATGTAGCTGTGTGGTAGGTGTTGTTGGTTGTATGTAGCTGTGTGGTAGGTGGTGGTTGTTGTTGGTTGTATGTAGCTGTGCGGTAGGTGGTGGTGGTTGTTGGTTGTATGTAGCTGTGTGGTAGGTGGTGGTGGTTGTTGGTTGCATGTAGCTGTGTGGTAGGTGGTGGTGGTGGTTGCTGATTGTATGTAGCTGTGTAGTTGGTGGTGGTCGCTGGTTGTATGTAGCTGTGTGATTGGTGGTGGTCGCTGGTTGTATGTAGCTGTGTGATTGGTGGTGGTTGCTGGTTGTATGTAGCTGTGTGGTTGGTGGTGGTTGCTGGTTGTATGTAGCTGTGTGGTTGGTGGTGGTTGCTGATTGTATGTAGCTGTGTGGTTGGTGATGGTGGTGGTTGCTAGTTGTATGTAGCTGTGTGGTTGGTGGTGGTTGCTGGTTGTATGTAGCTGTGTGATAGGTGGTGGTTGCTGGTTGTATGTAGCTGTGTGGTTGGTGGTGTTGGTGGTGGTTGTTGGTTATATGTAGCTGTGTGGTTGGTGGTGTTGGTGGTTGTTGGTTGTATGTAGCTGTGTGGTTGGTGGTGGTGGTTGCTGGTTGTATGTAGCTGTGTGGTAGGTGGTGGTGGTTGTTGGTTGTATGTAGCTGTGTGGTAGGTGGTGGTGGTTGTTGGTTGCATGTAGCTGTGCGGTAGGTGGTGGTGGTTGTTGGTTGTATGTAGCTGTGTGGTAGGTGGTGGTGGTTGTTGGTTGTATGTAGCTGTGTGGTAGGTGGCAGTGGGTGTTGGTTGCATGTAGCTGTGTGGTAGGTGGTGGTGGTTGTTGGTTGTATGTAGCTGTGCGGTAGGTGGTGGTGGTTGTTGGTTGTATGTAGCTGTGTGGTAGGTGGCAGTGGTTGTTGGTTGCATGTAGCTGTGTGGTAGGTGGTGGTGGTTGTTGGTTGTATGTAGCTGTGTGGTAGGTGGTGGTGGTTGTTGGTTGTATGTAGCTGTGTGGTAGGTGGCAGTGGTTGTTGGTTGCATGTAGCTGTGTGGTAGGTGGTGGTGGTTGTTGGTTGCATGTAGCTGTGCGGTAGGTGGTGGTGGTTGTTGGTTGTATGTAGCTGTGTGGTAGGTGGCAGTGGTTGTTGGTTGCATGTAGCTGTGTGGTAGGTGGCAGTGGTTGTTGGTTGCATGTAGCTGTGTGGTAGGTGGCAGTGGTTGTTGGTTGTATGTAGCTGTGTGGTAGGTGGTGGTGGTTGTTGGTTGTATGTAGCTGTGTGGTAGGTGGTGGTGGTTGTTGGTTGTATGTAGCTGTGTGGTAGGTGGTGGTGGTTGTTGGTTGCATGTAGCTGTGTGGTAGGTGGCGGTGGTTGTTGGTTGCATGTAGCTGTGTGGTAGGTGGTGGTGGTTGTTGGTTGTATGTAGCTGTGTGGTAGGTGGCAGTGGTTGTTGGTTGTATGTAGCTGTGTGGTAGGTGGCAGTGGTTGTTGGTTGCATGTAGCTGTGTGGTAGGTGGTGGTGGTTGTTGGTTGTATGTAGCTGTGTGGTAGGTGGTGGTGGTTGTTGGTTGTATGTAGCTGTGTGGTAGGTGGCAGTGGTTGTTGGTTGTATGTAGCTGTGTGGTAGGTGGCAGTGGTTGTTGGTTGTATGTAGCTGTGTGGTAGGTGGCAGTGGTTGTTGGTTGTATGTAGCTGTGTGGTAGGTGGCAGTGGTTGTTGGTTGCATGTAGCTGTGTGGTAGGTGGTGGTGGTTGTTGGTTGTATGTAGCTGTGTGGTAGGTGGTGGTGGTTGTTGGTTGCATGTAGCTGTGTGGTAGGTGGTGGTGGTTGTTGCTTGTATGTATCTGTGTGGTAAGTGGTGGTGGTTGTTGGTTGTATGTAGCTGTGTGGTAGGTGGCAGTGGTTGTTGGTTGCATGTAGCTGTGTGGTAGGTGGTGGTGGTTGTTGCTTGTATGTATCTGTGTGGTAAGTGGTGGTGGTTGTTGGTTGTATGTAGCTGTGTGGTAGGTGGTGGTGGTTGTTGGTTGTATGTAGCTGTGTGGTAGGTGGTGGTGGTTGTTGCTTGTATGTATCTGTGTGGTAAGTGGTGGTGGTTGTTGCTTGTATGTATCTGTGTGGTAAGTGGTGGTGGTTGTTGGTTGTATGTAGCTGTGTGGTAGGTGGTGGTGGTTGTTGTGAGACATATCTGCTTCATACCAAGCTTTTGATCTTGATATGCCAAATGTGATGACCTAATTAGTCATGTGATTACCCAATTAATCATGTGATGACCCACTCCGTGGAGCTTCTGGTTACTTGACCAAGGTCCTTCGCTGATTTATCGGTCAACCTCATTAAAACGTAAACATGACAATATTAAACATAATATCTTAGATTCCCCACGCCACTTGAATAAGAACACTTTTTCAAGTTCCAAATACAACAGAGAACACAGTGGCCAGAAATTAGACCTGGCTAGCAAGAGCTAGTTGGTCTACAGCATTGCTTCTAGTTTGTGAAGAAATACTCTAACGAAGGGATTCATAGAGAAAGCAGTTGGTCAGGCTCGAGTCCTGGAGGTGGTTAGTACAGTGCTTGCACTCTGGAAGAGGGGTGAGGATGTAACAGTTCGGACGGACATTTGAACTGTGATATCAGTTAACTGAATGAGTGATATGTGTGCTTTCTTTTTCAATGGGTCACCTTACCTCGGTGGGAGACAGCCGGTGTGTTGAAAGGAATCATAAAACCTCGTTTACGACATACGAAGATGGCAGCCGGCCTGCTGAGCCAGTCACTGAGGTCAGAATCAGGTGGACACTGTACGATTATTTAGCAGAATTAAGAATGTAATATATATATATATATATATATATATATATATATATATATATATATATATATATATATATATATATATATATATATATAATCTTCACAGAGATAGAGAGAGAAGCTGCTTCCACTAGTAATACTTCTTTTCCTTCTTCTCTTGATCCCATCCCTGTCTCCCTTGCTTATATATACTGGCTCCCTCATTCTTTTGTGTTAGTGTAACTTTGTAAACGGTCCAAATCGGACCGAAACGACGTGGTAATCTTCCCCTGTGTTCGGGTTATTTGTACTATACTGTTCCAGTCACCTTTCTATTCTTCAAGAACATAAGGATAGAGAGAAAATAGCTTCAGTGTGTTCTCTCTCCTTGCCTAAGTTCCCCCCAACAATAATACCCCGTAGCTAATGAATAACAAACTTCCGACTGCTGACTTAACTTTCATCTTGTTCTCTCACCTTTTGGCGACTTCATTAAAGTATTTGAATTAGGTGTACGCAAGTGTATAAATTATCTTGGCGAGTGTAAGTTTGTTATGACTCTTAGACTTTCTGGTTGACACCATATTGACGAGTCTTCTGGCGTTGTCACTGGAAGCTGGACCTTCCAATGACACTGTACTTGTTATAGTGACCTGTGGCAGATAATGGTCACTGTATCTGTTAGTGACCTGTAACAGGTATGATGGTCACTGTACCTGTTAGAGTAACCTGTAAAAGGTAAAATATCTTTTTTAAAAATCTGAACCAAATGTAAACAGTGATGAAACCTCCGACAGGGTCACTGTCGAGACCCTGTCTACCCACCAGTCTACCGCCTGGAATCTCTAAGACAGTCTACTCGTCAAATATAGCGAATGGCTTCCATTTCTGTGTTAACTGTATCCCTGAGTGGGTACTTAATCTGGATAACTGACTGGAAACCTGATTGCTGCACTCGCTGCATAATGAATTGGCTAATTAACCAACCGGATAACTGACTATTTACCTGGTCATCTGACTGGCTGATTAACCAAACAACAGATTTACTGGATCAATGATTAGTATATACGAATAGAAGGTTGATTAGTCACCTGGATGATTGATTGGTAAACGAATGGTTAACAGGTTAATATAAAACTGACTGGTTAACATATACAGTGGGTAACCAAAAATGATTGGTTAATTAACTAGATAAATGACCGGTTGATTACCTGCTTAGCTAATTGGTTGATAAACTACGCATATGATTGGTTAATGGACTAATAAAATTGCTAATATAATTAAAAAATATAATTATAAAACGAGGGATTAAAATTTTTGCTGTTAAGAGCAATGTTGGGAGTTAGGCCAATAATAAGTGCCTGTAATAACACTGGGATGGCAGCGTAATAGCACTTGTGGCACTCTAATACTTTTATGGCACTGTAATAGCACTGGGATGGCTCCGTAATAACACTGGGGTGGCACCATAATAACTTATGGCACTATAATACCGATATGGCACTGTAGTAATATTGTTATGGTACTGTAATAACATTGTTATGGCACTGTAATAACATTGTTACGGCACTGTAATAGTTACGGCACTGTAATAGTTATGACACTGTAATAGCATTATGGCACTGTAATAACACTGGGACGGCACTACTACGGTGGCAGTGTTCAACAGACAACGCTGTTATGTATAACACGTCATGTTCTTCAGTGAACATCGTGAATATCATAATCTGAAAAAAAAAAAAAAAAATTTGACTGAAATACGCCACTAATTATTTTTTTTGGGGGGGGTTATGGAGGAAAACTCAGTAATTTTACATGACAAAAAAAAAATCAGGAAGTGGACAAAAACTTCCGATTATTGGGAGGATTTTTTCATACCTTGATTTTTATCAGTTAATATTCAAACTTTTCATCAACAATTTCAAATTAGTTTTGCAGTGGCGTAAAATATTTCTTTTATTATTAATTCGGATTATTTAGAGGAATTAATAGTTCCTTGGATCAAGAGCCCCTCACCAGCATCAAAGGGTTGAAGGGATGGGAACGTGTACGTATGTGTGTACATATATGAGAAACACGAGAAAATATGCGGAGAATTTAAAGATAACACAAAATTCACACAATTCACTTAAAACAATGAAAAAGTACAGAATAAATTGTAAAATTGAATCAGAACAATGAAAAGGTACAGAATAAATTGTAAAATTGAATCAAAACAGTGGAGAAGTGAAGAGTAAATTGTACAAGTGAATCAAAGATACACAAAAACAGTAAACAATTGGTAACAATAGTAAACAATTGGTATAGATCGGTCCCGTGAGGATGCAGTCTGTCTCTGATCCATAATGATCAAATGTTACAGGAAGACAACACTGACGGCACTAGCACAAGGCTGTCACTGCCATTCCTTAACACAGCCGTGTACACCTAGTGAGAGGTGCACGGCTGTTAACACCGTATAGTGTGGTTGAACGCGCTGGCTGGAGTGTAGTCTTAATACAACGTTGAACACGCTGGCTGGAGTGAAGTCTTAATACAACGTTGAACACGCTGGCTGGAGTGAAGTCTTAATACAACGTTGAACACGCTGGCTGGAGTCTCCGAGGTGACCACAGAATGGCACTGGCCCCAACACGCACACTGCAGCATTCCATGACGAAGGTAAATTGAAGAATTTGACACATGTGCAGCATCTGGGTATTTTTATTCGTAGACGCTTCGTTTAATCGATACAAGGACGTAATGTGAAGAATGTAGAATCATATACAAAAGATGAGGTAATCAGTCCGTCAGCCTTGGTGCTGGTGAGGAGCACCGTAGTCTTGATGGAAGTGAAGCACAGGGATGAAGCTCGGCGCTTGTATACCGGCGTCAGGCGATGAACTTGAGTAGTATATCAGCTCTATTACTAAATTTTACCAGTCTCTCAGCTGATCTACTATGAGTCCTGTTGGTCTGAGCAAAACACTGCGGAAGAGATGCGCGCACATACCCCTCACTCTCACACTCACTTCACACCATAGTCATACACGCAGAATTATGTACAAATGCATGAACTCTCTTCCCCTCATAGGCAATGTCATACCTCCTCTTAAAACTATGTATGGATCCTGCCTCAACTACCTAGGTCATTCAACTTCTTGATCACTTCAACTGTCCTCTTGTTCCTGCGGGTCCCATACTGGTGCTGCATACTCCATAATGAGTCACATATGCTGTATATAGTGTCGTGAATGATTCTTTCGAGAGATTCTCGAAAGCTAATCTTAGATTCGATAAATTCACTGTTGAAGTTACTGGGCTGATGTGAGCCTCCGGCGATATGCTCAGCAGTATGCACACTCCTGAGTTTTCCTTCTTGGGCGAGATTAGCAGCTTCAGTCCCCCGAGTCTATACTTAGTTTCCTGTCTTCTTTTCCCTTACACAATGTGATTTAGCAATTTTGTGGGTCGAATTTCAGTAGCCACTAGTCTGGCTAATCCTCAGGTTTGTCCTTGTTCATTTTTAGCATTTTCCTAGATTCATCTGTTTTTATTCTTATATTTCATCTACAAACAGACGCATATCTGATCATCTGTTATGACGCGCCACTCTCATATACCAGAAACAGTAGTGGTCCCAACAGTGTTCCTTGAAGAACACCACTGGTTACATTTTCCCGTTCTGACGTAATAAAGTTGGTAGAATTACCGACAATATGTAAAGTAAAAGGACACAAGTGCAACTAATGTGACATTTATTGTGGCAACGTTTCGCTCTCCAGGAGCTTTATCAAGCCATTACAAACAATACATGGACACAGAGGGTATATAAAGGCTCAGAGTGAGGTGAATACTAGTGAGGTACCATTTCGATGTTCACTAGTGGTAGTAGTAGTAGTGGTAGTGACAAAAGCAATTAATTCGTACATGAGTAAAAGGATATAAAAGCTAATACTTGGGTAACATAAAAATAGGTTGGACAAATATAAACTGGAATGAGGCAGGTTGTTTCAGTGTTCACTCTCTGTGCTTTGTGTAGTATAACAGGAGAGACTATGTGATGGCAGGGTTTACTGTTTTCAGGAGGATTCTTGCTAAGACTTCGGAGATGGTGAAGCTGCCGTTGTTTTGTTTAATTGTATTCGAAACAGCGATCAGTGCTGATTCAAGGCACTTGCGTGTGCGGAAATTAGTTTCTTTTATCACTAATTGGGCGTCTCTGAATTTCATAAGATGATTGGTGGAATTTCGGTGTTGTACACAGGCGTTGTTTAAGTTGTCGTTCCTACATGCGTATATGTGTTCATTGAGGCGGGTATCGAGGTTTCTTGCTGTTTCACCTACGTAGATCTTGTCACAGCCTCCACAGGGTATAGTGTAAACTCCTGCATTGACTGGTTCGTGGTGCTTGGGTTTTGTCCTGGTTAGATCCTTTATTGAAGTGGTAGAAGCGATGGCGACTCTGGTGTTAGCTTGTGAAAGTACTTTTGAGACGTTTAGTGCAACCTGGCTGTTGGGAAGAATTATAACTTTGTTGGGAGCGGTGTTGATGCGTGGAGAATTGATGATCTGAAGAGCTCTTTTCTTGCAGTCTTTGATGAAAAAAGAAGGAAATTGTAACTCAGTGAATGTTTGGTGAATGTAAGTACATTCCTCGTCAAGAAACTCAGGACTACAAATTCGGTATGCTCTTAGGAAAAACCCGATGATGATGCCTCTTTTGGTCTTGGTATCTTGACTGGAATAGAAGTGTGTGAGATCATTTTTATTGGTGGGTTTCCGATAAACTTGAAATCTTAGGTTGTTGTCTACTTTGTGAATGAGGACGTCGAGGAAAGGTAGCTTGTCATTGGACTCTTCTTCTAGTGTAAACTGAATCGCTGGTTCAACTGCGTTGAGCCTTGCCTGAAGATCCCGTACATCAAAACGTTTTGGAGTTATTACGAGGACATCGTCCACGTAACGTAACCAAGTGACGCTTGAAGGGATGATGTTGGCGAAGTGTTCGGACTCTAGGTGTTCCATGTATAAGTTGGCTAGGACGGCACTTATTGGGGACCCCATTCCCATGCCGTAGGTTTGTTTGTAGAGCTTGTTATTGAAGGAAAAACAGTTGAAGTTAACACAGAGTTCAATCAAGTCAACAAAATCTCCGGGAGGTAAAGGAAGATTAAGGTCCTGGTTGACTTTACGTCGTAGAACCTCGATGGCTTTTTTGGTAGGTACTTTTGTGAAGAGGGAAGTCACATCCAAACTGCTTAGTTTCTTGTTACGGATGGAGAGGTTACGGATGCGGTTGAGAAGGTCGCCTGAGTGTTTAAGATGAGCGGGGCTGATGGTCCCCAGAAGGCAGGAAAGATGTTTGGCAAGAACTCCGGCTAGTTTGTGTGGAGCACTGCCTATTCCTGACGTGATTGGACCTTTTGAATGATCAATCTACATACGAACCTATCAGCACTCAACAGTGGGAGACGCTCACCAAAGACTTTCTATACAAAAGCAGACAAATACTCAAACGCACTAGAGAAGGGAAGAAACTTCTGTACTTGTTACCAAGCAACCCTAAACCAGCACACATGTATGGTTTACCCAAGACCCATAAACACAATATTCCTCTCAGACCAATCACGTCAGGAATAGGCAGTGCTCCACACAAACTAGCCGGAGTTCTTGCCAAACATCTTTCCTGCCTTCTGGGGACCATCAGCCCCGCTCATCTTAAACACTCAGGCGACCTTCTCAACCGCATCCGTAACCTCTCCATCCGTAACAAGAAACTAAGCAGTTTGGATGTGACTTCCCTCTTCACAAAAGTACCTACCAAAAAAGCCATCGAGGTTCTACGACGTAAAGTCAACCAGGACCTTAATCTTCCTTTACCTCCCGGAGATTTTGTTGACTTGATTGAACTCTGTGTTAACTTCAACTGTTTTTCCTTCAATAACAAGCTCTACAAACAAACCTACGGCATGGGAATGGGGTCCCCAATAAGTGCCGTCCTAGCCAACTTATACATGGAACACCTAGAGTCCGAACACTTCGCCAACATCATCCCTTCAAGCGTCACTTGGTTACGTTACGTGGACGATGTCCTCGTAATAACTCCAAAACGTTTTGATGTACGGGATCTTCAGGCAAGGCTCAACGCAGTTGAACCAGCGATTCAGTTTACACTAGAAGAAGAGTCCAATGACAAGCTACCTTTCCTCGACGTCCTCATTCACAAAGTAGACAACAACCTAAGATTTCAAGTTTATCGGAAACCCACCAATAAAAATGATCTCACACACTTCTATTCCAGTCAAGATACCAAGACCAAAAGAGGCATCATCATCGGGTTTTTCCTAAGAGCATACCGAATTTGTAGTCCTGAGTTTCTTGACGAGGAATGTACTTACATTCACCAAACATTCACTGAGTTACAATTTCCTTCTTTTTTCATCAAAGACTGCAAGAAAAGAGCTCTTCAGATCATCAATTCTCCACGCATCAACACCGCTCCCAACAAAGTTATAATTCTTCCCAACAGCCAGGTTGCACTAAACGTCTCAAAAGTACTTTCACAAGCTAACACCAGAGTCGCCATCGCTTCTACCACTTCAATAAAGGATCTAACCAGGACAAAACCCAAGCACCACGAACCAGTCAATGCAGGAGTTTACACTATACCCTGTGGAGGCTGTGACAAGATCTACGTAGGTGAAACAGCAAGAAACCTCGATACCCGCCTCAATGAACACATATACGCATGTAGGAACGACAACTTAAACAACGCCTGTGTACAACACCGAAATTCCACCAATCATCTTATGAAATTCAGAGACGCCCAATTAGTGATAAAAGAAACTAATTTCCGCACACGCAAGTGCCTTGAATCAGCACTGATCGCTGTTTCGAATACAATTAAACAAAACAACGGCAGCTTCACCATCTCCGAAGTCTTAGCAAGAATCCTCCTGAAAACAGTAAACCCTGCCATCACATAGTCTCTCCTGTTATACTACACAAAGCACAGAGAGTGAACACTGAAACAACCTGCCTCATTCCAGTTTATATTTGTCCAACCTATTTTTATGTTACCCAAGTATTAGCTTTTATATCCTTTTACTCATGTACGAATTAATTGCTTTTGTCACTACCACTACTACTACTACTACTACCACTAGTGAACATCGAAATGGTACCTCACTAGTATTCACCTCACTCTGAGCCTTTATATACCCTCTGTGTCCATGTATTGTTTGTAATGGCTTGATAAAGCTCCTGGAGAGCGAAACGTTGCCACAATAAATGTCACATTAGTTGCACTTGTGTCCTTTTACTTTACATATTGGTTGAAGGAGGAGGAGTTTGGGTAATCAGTCCGTCAGCCTGGCGAAACGTTTTCACAATAAAGATTATCAAATTTGCCCAAGTGTATGACTTTTTTTAACACGTGGGTTTTCTAAACCGTTGATAACTGAGTAGGTTTTTGTGGACCTTGTTATGTGCCGGGAGTGTGACGCAGTGTGTGTACCTTGTGTCTTCCACACACTGATCTTAACTCAGTTATCCACTTAGAAAACCTCTTTCTTGGTCACTTTCCGCTGACTTCCTTCCTTCAGTGTTGTTGTATAATCTTTTTATTGTTGTCATCTTGTAGTTGTGGCTCTTAAGAAGCTTCCGTTCAGGCTTGGTTTTTGTGGCTGCTGTTGCTGCTGCTGTGGCTGTTGCTGTTCCTGTTGCTGCTGCATTGCTGCTGTTGCTACTGTTGCTTCTGCTGTTCCTGTTGCTGTTCCTGTTGCTGCTGCTGCTGTTCCTGTTGCTGCTACTGCTGTCCTGTTGCTGCTGCATCGCTGCTGCTGCTGCTGTTGTCATGGAAAAGTCATTCGGCTTCTCTCTTCGCTCTGGCATATTCGTTTGTTTCTTCTATTGTTTCTCTTTCTGTAGTTTTCCACTTATGCTTGTTTGTTGATATTTTTCCCTACAGTTACCCTCATCTTTCTTGGCATTCTGGATTTCTCTCTTCCCTTCATTATATTCTATTAAAAAATTATATTGTCACAGTGTGTGTGTGTGTGTGTGTGTGTGTGTGTGTGTGTGTGTGTGTGTGTGTGTGTGTGTGTGTGTATGTATGTGTGTGTATATGTGTGTATGTGTGTGTATGTGTGTGTGTGTGTGTGTGTGTGTGTGTGTGTGTGTATGTGTGTGTGTGTGTGTGTGTGTGTATGTGTGTGTGTGTGTGTGTGTGTGTATGTGTGTGTGTGTGTGTGTGTGTGTGTGTGTGTGTGTGTGTGTGTGTGTGTGTGTGTGTGTGTGTGTGTGTGTGTGCTCACCTAGTTGTACTCACCTAGTTGAGGTTGCAGGGGTCGAGTCCGAGCTCCTGGCCCCTCCTCTTCACTGATCGCTACTAGGTCACTCTCCCTGAGCCGTGAGCTTTATCATACCTCTGCTTAAAGCTATGTATGGATCCTGCCTCCACTACATCGCTTCCCAAACTATTCCACTTACTGACTACTCTGTGGCTGAAGAAATACTTCCTAACATCCCTGTGATTCATCTGTGTCTTCAACTTCCAACTGTGTCCCCTTGTTACTGTGTCCAATCTCTGGAACATCCTGTCTTTGTCCACCTTGCCAATTCCTCTCAGTATTTTGTATGTCGTTATCATGTCCCCCCTATCTCTCCTGTCTTCCAGTGTCGTCAGGTTGATTTCCCTTAACCTCTCCTCGTAGGACATACCTCTTAGCTCTGGGACTAGTCTTGTTGCAAACCTTTGCACTTTCTCTAGTTTCTTTACGTGCTTGGCTAGGTGTGGGTTCCAAACTGGTGCCGCATACTCCAATATGGGCCTAACGTACACGGTGTACAGGGTCCTGAACGATTCCTTATTAAGATGTCGGAATGCTGTTCTGAGGTTTGCTAGGCGCCCATATGCTGCAGCAGTTATTTGGTTGATGTGCGCTTCAGGAGATGTGCCTGGTGTTATACTCACCCCAAGATCTTTTTCCTTGAGTGAGGTTTGTAGTCTCTGGCCCCCTAGACTGTACTGTCTGCGGTCTTCTTTGCCCTTCCCCAATCTTCATGACTTTGCACTTGGTGGGGTTGAACTTCAGGAGCCAATTGCTGGACCAGGTCTGCAGCCTGTCCAGATCTCTCTGTAGTTCTGCCTGGTCTTCGATCGAATGAATTCTTCTTAACTTCACGTCATTTGCAAACAAGGACACTTCGGAGTCTATTCCTTCCTTCATGTCGTTACACAAATAACCCGCACATAAAAGAAGCTTACCACGACGTTTCGGTCCGACTTGGACTTTGTCAATGGTCCAAGTCGGACCGTAACGTCGTCGTAAGCTTCTCTCTTTTATGTGCGGGTTATTTGTGTATCGTTCCTGTCACGGTATTATGCCTTTTTGTTATTTATTCATGTCGTTCACAAATACCAGAAACAGCACTGGTCCTAGGACTGACCTCTGTGGGACCCCGCTGGTCACAGGTGCCCACTCTGACACCTCGCCACGTACCATGACTCGCTGCTGTTTTCCTGACAAGTATTCCGTGTGTGTGCGTGCGTGTGTGTCTGTCTTGGTGAAAGCAATTAGACTCCCGTCATAATTCAATGTTTAGTACTGATGTCCCTCGAGTCGCTGGCTCCGCTTTGCCTCTTGCTCAACTTGGAATTAGTGTGACTGTTCTTTGCTTGTGACACTCTCCTCCTCTCTCTCCTCCTCTCTCTCCTCCTCTCTCTCCTCCTCTCTCTCCTCCTCTCTCTCCTCCTCTCTCTCCTCCTCTCTCTCCTCCTCTCTCTCCTCCTCTCTCTCCTCCTCTCTCTCCTCCTCTCTCTCCTCCTCTCTCTCCTCTCTCTCTCTCCTCTCTCTCTCTCCTCTCTCTCTCTCCTCTCTCTCCTCCTCTCTCTCCTCCTCTCCCTCCTCCTCTCCCTCCTCCTCTCCCTCCTCCTCTCCCTCCTCCTCTCTCTCCTCCTCTCCCTCCTCCTCTCCCTCCTCCTCTCTCTCCTCCTCTCTCTCTCTCTCCTCCTCTCTCTCCCTCTCCTCCTCTCTCTCCCTCCTCCTCTCTCTCCCTCCTTCTCTCTCCTCCTCTCCCTCCTCCTCTCTCTCCTCTCCCTCCCTCCTCTCCCTCCCTCGTTCCTGTCATTCACAGACACACACATGACCTCGTCTCATTTGTATGATCTCTGAAATAAATCTGATGAATTTTTGAGGGCTATGGACATACTGAATGTTGATGAATCCATGGCACTAATTCAGCAGTGATTCACTGTGGTCTTTGTAGACTTGACTGTGCAATCCACCACTGGGCCCTTGTTTAAAGGATAAGTAATTTATTTCTTTTCAATGAACTCTTAAATAAACTCAGACGCAGAGTACTACTCAGTATAATCTTACAGACAGTGATGTTTAATACGACTCGCTGTCCAGTAAGCCCTTAAACAAAAAGATGCACGTAACTTGTGTTATGTGACATCAGATAAGGAAATATTTCTGACATCTTGAGTTGGAAGGTCACTGATGTGTCCAGCACGGGTCAGGCTTCCAGTCTCCATCCGCCTTCCTTGCCTTGAAAGTCAATATGAATTTAAAAATATCAGTATTATTCATGGCTGTAATATGTTGAAGAGACGATATTTAGACGCCAACAGTCTTGTTGACCAGACTAGGACAAGTCTGGAACAAGGTCTCGAGGGCGCTGGCCCGAGAAACTCTCTCCAGATAGATTTTAGAAAGGTGTGTAACACACACACACACACACACACACACACACACACACACACACACACACACACACACACACACACACACACACACACACACACACACACACACACCACACACCACACACGCACACCACACACACGCACACCACACACACGCACACCACACACACGCACACCACACACACGCACACCACACACACGCACACCACACACACGCACACCACACACACGCACACCACACACACGCACACCACACACACGCACACCACACACACACACACACACACACACACCACACACACGCACACCACACACACGCACACCACACACACACGGACACCACACACACGGACACCACACACACACGGACACCACACACACACGGACACCACACACACACGCACACCACGCACACACGCACACCACGCACACCACACGCACACCGCACACACACGCACACCGCACACACACGCACACCACACACACACGCACACCACACACACACGCACACCACACACACACGCACACCACACACACACGCACACCACACACACACGCACACCACACACACACGCACACCACACACACACGCACACCACACACACACGCACACCACACACACACGCACACCACACACACACGCACACCACACACACACCACACGCACACCACACACACACCACACACCACACGCACACCACACACGCACCACACACACACGCACACCACACACACACGCACACCACACACACACGCACACCACACACACACGCACACCACACACCCACGCACACCACACACACACGCACACCACCCACACACCCACACCACACACACACGCACACCACAAACACACGCACACCACACACACACGCACACCACACACACACGCACACCACACACACACGCACACCACGCACACGCACACCACGCACACGCACACCACGCACACCACGCACACCACGCACACACACACCCCACACACACACCCCCCACACACACACCCCCCACACACACACACACCACACACACCCCACACACACACCCCACACACACACCCCACACACACACACCCCACACACACACACACCCCACACACACACACCCCACACACACACACACACACCCCACACACACACACACACCCCACACACACACACCCCACACACACACACACACCCCACACACACACACACACCCCACACACACACACACACCCCACACACACGCACCCCACACACACACACACACCCCACACACACACACGCACCCCACACACACACACACCCCACACACACACACCCCACACACATACACCCCACACACACCCCACACACATACACCCCACACACATACACCCCACACACATACACTCCACACACATACACTCCACACACATACACCACACACACACACACACACACACCACACACTCACACCACACACACATTCACCACACACACATTCACCACACACATACACCCCCCACACATACACTCCACACACATACACTCCACACACATACACCACACACACCACACACACCACCCACACACCACCCACACACACACCACACACACACACCACACACACACACCACACACACACACACACACACATTCACCACACACACATACACTCCACACACACACACCCCACACACATGCACTCCACACACACACACTCCACACACACACATACACCACACACCACACACACCACCCACACACACACACCACACACACACACCACACACATTCACCACACACACATACACTCCACACACATACACCCCACACACATACACTCCACACACACACACACACATACACCACACACCACACACACAACACACCACACACACCACACACCACACACACCACACACACACACACACACACCACACACATACACCCCACACACACATACACCCCACACACACACACACACACACACACCACACACACACACACATACACCACACACACACACACCACACACACACACACACACACCACACACACACACCACACACATACACCCCCCACACATACACCCCACACACACACACCATACACATACACCGCACACATACACCCCACACACACACACCATACACATACACCGCACACATACACCACACACACACATACACACCACACACACATACACACCACACACACATACACACCACACACACATACACACCACACACACACCACACACATACACATACACACCAACACCACACACACACACACCACACACACACACACACACCACACACCCCACACACATACACCACACACATACACCACACACACACACCACACACATACACCACACACACACATACACACCACACACACATACACACCACACACACATACACACCACACACACATACACACCACACACACACCACACACATACACATACACACCAACACCACACACACACACACCACACACACACACACACACCACACACCCCACACACATACACCACACACATACACCACACACACACAGGTTCAACCCCATCAGGTACAAGTCATTGAGTACACAATTATAAATATTTAAATTCCTCCGCGCATTCCTCTGTGTGTGTGTGTGTGTTTATGGCAGCAGTTTTAAAAGCCTACTTAATATTTATATTATTCAATATTCCGGTACAAATACTCGTTTAAAAGTGGGATATCCATTACCACAAACTTCTGAAACGTAAAACAGCTGTTCCCGGTAACAGAGCAGCTGTTCCTGTTAGCAGAGCGGCTGTTTCTGTTAACAGAACAGGAAAATCCGTTTCCTAAGCTGTAATTGACCAAAAGGACGTAACTTACGTGGACACATCCAGAAAAAAGTTTTGCAAAATGCGACTACTGTAATTCTTGTTGTAAGGTCGAGAATTTCTGCCGGCTACAACCTGCAGGCATCAGCGTGGCCAGGTGGGAGTGAGTGGGAGTAGGTGGGAGTGAGTGAGTGGGAGCTGTGATGTAGGTCACTATGCTTGTGAGGTCTCTGAGGGAGACCTAATTAACCAGTAAATGATCACACCTTACCTTGGCAAATAGCTGTGAGACACTCCTTTCGGCTCAAGTCTCAGGTCTTTTGTTCTTGACGGCGTCAGGTCTCGGCGTCAGGTCAAAACACGTGGTGCACACCTCATTGTGGGGGTGCTTGAAGGACCATATAAGCTCAAGGAAACAGCTAGAGAGAGAGATTCGAGTGGAACTGCTGATGGTGTGCAGAGCTCTGAGCAGCAGAGTCTGGTGGAGCTCTAGCCTGTGTGCAGAACTCGGGAGAAGGCTGCTGGTGAGTGTCTGTTGGAGATTCTGGGCAGAGTACTGGCTGGAGCAGAGCTCGTGCTGTGTACGTCTGTGGCTAGTGTGCGAGTTCCTCTGGTGAACTGTCCTCTGAACTATATTGCAAGTCATATTCTGTTTCGTCAATTGATTGTATTCCCTATCTCGCTGCTCATGTGTACCATCCCTATTTATGTAAACCCAATACGATTCTCCTGTTCCCAAATATGTTATTGTACAAGAATTTAATAATAAACTGTGAGTGGAATAGTAATACTATTCACTATCCCCGTTATTTCTTTTATTTATTATTTTATTTCAAGTAGCGAGAGGGTGAGTAGTGTAGTGGTAGAGATAATGAGAGGTGATAGTCTAGTTACCAGTCACCTCACATTACCTCTTCTCCGGCCTATCTCCGGCCTACTCCCTCCGATTACTCCCTTATTCCCCAATTATCCTATTCATTCCATTAACCCCCTACATGACAGTGTGGGTGCACTATGTATGTCGTGCCGAATAGGTAAAACTTGCCATTTTGGATATATATATATTTTTTATATAGGATGGGGTCCACCTCTGGTGTAAATTGTGGGACCCATAGCCTTGGAGAAGTGGATAAAAAGGCTTCAAGGAAGAATATTTGGATTTCTTCCTGAAGCCGTTTGAATATTCCACTTCCCCTACCACCCCATCTTTTAATATATTTTTTTTTTACCAATAGGAATATTTTATTACATAATATGGTACAGAAGATTTAAGAGATACATTGTTGATATAAAGGTGGCATATAAGGTACATGTTACGTGTGTATCACCGATTATAAGGCGAAAATCTCATCCAGTTCCTCAGAGCTGGGGCGTGTTCCCAAAATACAGCAGGCATTACCCCTTTGAACAGCCGCACTGAGCCGCTGGAACCGAAAACTAGCTGCCCTGGGATCCCTAGTTACCCTGATGAGTCTTTTTTCCCAGCTCCTTAAGGAATTTAGATGCACTCTTTCCCCATGAACCAAGGGTCTCTGAGCCTATGGGAACAAACATGTAATGATGGGCAAGTTCTCCATATTTTCTAGACTTTTGGGACTCCCTGAAGCTGGCAGCTGCCCCTCCTTCCTCCTTGGTGTATTGGAGATAGGTATCAGCCAAGGTAGATGCACATGTGTAGTCCCACACCACCTGCTTCACATCTGTCCAGGCTTGAAGGGTGATACCATCTGGACGCTTCTGGCTGCCATCAGATCTGCATAGGTGGGGCGGCTCCCTTACTGCTGGGCATCCAGCTGTTGTGAGGCTCCTCTTTATATATATATATATATATATATATATATATATATATATATATATATATATATATACATATATATATATATATATATTATATATATATATATACATATATATATATATATATACACATATATATATATATACATATATATATATATATATATATATATATATATATATACATATACATATATATACATATATATACATATATATATATATACATATATATATATATATATATATATATATATATATATATATATATATATATATATATATATATATATATAACACACACACACACACACACACACACACACACACATGGGGGTCCCGAAACATGGAGAGCCAGAGATGTTGGACGTGGTGCTGGAGAACCTCATGCACCAACATGTTAAGGACACTACCAGAGTGAGAGGGGAGGATGAACCAGCAAGATTGGACCTTGTGTTCACCCTGGGCAGCTCAGACATTGAGGACATCAAGTATGAGAGTCCCCTAGGAGCTAGCGACCACGTGGTTCTGTGCTTTGAATACATAGTAGAGCTGCAAGTGGAGAGAATAACAGGAGTAGAATGGGAAAAGCCTGACTATAAAAGAGGGGACTACATAGGGTTGAAGAACTTCCTGCGGGAGGTCCAGTGGGACAGAGAACTGGCAGGAAAGCCAGTAAATGAAATGATGGAATATGTAGCAACAAAATGCAAGGAGGCAGTGGAAAGGTTCATTCCCAAGGGCAACAGTAACAACGGGAAGACCAGAACGAGCCCCTGGTTTACTCGACGATGTAAGGAGGCAAAAACAAAGTGCAATAGAGAATGGAAAAAGTACAGAAGGCAGAGAACACACGAAAATAGGGAGATCAGTCGCAGAGCCAGGAATGAGTACGCACAGGTAAGGAGGGAGGCCCAGCGACAGTATGAAAATGACATAGCATCGAGAATCTAGACTGACCCGAAACTGTTGTATAGCCACATCAGGAGGAAGACAACAGTCAAAGACCAGGTGATCAGATTAAGGACAGAAGGTGGAGAACTCACAAGAAATGATCAGGAGGTATGTGAGGAGCTGAACAGGAGATTTAAGGAAGTTTTTACAGTAGAGACAGGAAGGGCTGTGGGAAGACAGCACAGAAGGGAACATCAAGAGGGAATATACCAACAAGTGTTGGATGACATACGAACAACTGAGGAGGTGAAGAAGCTCTTAAGTGACCTTGACACCTCAAAGGCGATGGGACCGGACAACATCTCCCCATGGGTCCTTAGAGAAGGAGCAGAGATGCTGTGTGTGCCTCTAACCACAATCTTCAACACATCCCTTGAAACTGGGCAACTACCTGAGAAATGGAAGACAGCTAATGTAGTCCCCATATTTAAGAAAGGAAACAGAAACGAGACACTAAACTACAGACCTGTGTCTCTGACATGTATTGTGTGCAAAGTCATGGAGAAGATTATCAGGAGAGTGGTCGAACACCTGGAAAGGAACAAGATTATAAATGAAAACCAGCATGGGTTCATGGAAGGCAAATCTTGTATCACAAACCTCCTGGAGTTTTATGACAAGGTAACAGAAGTAAGACACGAGAGAGAGGGTTGGGTAGATTGCGTTTTCCTAGACTGCAGGAAGGCCTTTGACACAGTTCCCCACAAGAGATTAGTGCAGAAGCTGGAGGATCAGGCACACGTAAAAGGAAGGGCACTGCAATGGATAAGGGAATACCTGACAGGGAGGCAGCAACGAGTCATGGTACGTGAAGAGGTATCACAGTGAGCGCCTGTTACGAGAGGGGTCCCACAGGGGTCAGTTCTAGGACCAGTGCTATTTTTGATATATGTGAACGACATGATGGAAGGAATAGACTCTGAAGTGTCCCTGTTCGCAGATGACGTGAAGTTGATGAGAAGAATTAAATCGGACGAGGATGAGGCAGGACTGCAAAGAGACCTGGAGAGGCTGGACATGTGGTCCAGTAACTGGCTTCTCGAATTCAATCCAGCCAAATGCAAAGTCATGAAGATTGGGGAGGGGCAAAGAAGACCGCAGACAGATTATAGGCTAGGTGGACAAAGACTACAGACCTCACTCAGGGAGAAAGACCTTGGGGTGACCATAACACCGAGCACATCACCGGAGGCACACATCAACCAAATAACCGCTGCAGCATACGGGCGCCTGGCAAACCTGAGAATAGCGTTCCGATACCTTAATAAGGAATCGTTCAAGACACTGTACACTGTGTATGTTAGGCCCATACTGGAGTATGCAGCACCAGTCTGGAACCCACACCTGGTCAAGCACGTCAAGAAGTTAGAGAAAGTACAAAGATTTGCAACAAGGCTAGTCCCAGAGCTCAAGGGAATGTCGTACGAGGAAAGGTTAAGGGAAATCGGACTGACGACACTGGAGGACAGAAGGGTCAGGGGAGACATGATAACGACATACAAGATACTGCGGGGAATAGACAAGGTGGACAGAGATAGGATGTTCCAGAGAGGGTACACAGGGACAAGGGGTCACAACTGGAAGCTGAAGACTCAGACGAGTCACAGGGACGTTAGGAAGTATTTCTTCAGTCATAGTTGTCAGCAAGTGGAATAGCCTAGCAAGTGAAGTAGTGGAGGCAGGAACCATACATAGTTTTAAGAAGAGGTATGACAAAGCTCAGGAAGCAGAGAGAGAGAGAGGATCCAGTAGCGATCAGTGAAGAGGCGGGGCCAGGAGCTGAGTCTCGACCCCTGCAACCACAATTAGGTGAGTACAATTAGGCGAGTACACACACACACACACACACACACACACACACACACACCTGCTCCAGCTGGGATGCTTTTTAGTAGGGAAATAAGTGAAGTTTGTAATCTGCACATAGGGTAGGTGAGGACGCGAGGATTAATTAAGTCGGTGAATAATGAGTTTAAAATATCTCATCGTGAAGGATGGGTGAGAATGTTGTGGTTCTGGAGGTGGAAAGTACAGTGGCTGCACTCTGAAGGATGGCTGTCACTGGTATCAGTGACTGGATTTTCGCTAGTGCCAAACACTTTCCTTAGGCACGATACGTCAGAATTAACGCATTACTGGAGTTGCGTTAGTGTCATCTTCTTCCTTCAGGCACCATTACTTCAGTGCTTCATCTGGCACTCTATCTCCGTCCAAGGGATCATTTCCACTCATCACCAGGAAGGCTTTCACATGCACTTCCTCCGGCCCTCCCTCCTATGTAATCATTACCTACTCCTACGTCTATCCAATAACCCTCATCACTTTTTATTTCCGTTGCAGTTTTTTTTCGATTTGTTTTATCATAACATTTTGTATCGTTATATTCATGAAAATTCTGACAGTGGTTGAATAAGATACGTGCAGTACTTGGGTGTGTCTATTGTTGATACGTTTCCCTGGCTCAGCAGGTGTCTTCAGTTAAAATGGAAATGTAGACATGAGGTGATCAGTCCCTCAACCTGGAGAAGCAAATCTGGGGGACTGACCACCTTAAACTTGCCTCTGCAGACTGTGAGGACGTAACACCTCAAAATAACCTCTTCTACCAAGGCTGAGGTTACTAAACACTTCTAAATTGCCTGTTCACCTGAATCTAGGTTGAGGGGACTGAACATCTCAAAATCTCCAGTTTCTTAGTCACCTCTGTATTTGACTGAAGTCGCCTGCAGCTCAAACGAAGTGTTTCGCCAACAGATAAACTGTTGTACATGTGTTAAAGTTTCTCGTGTTGGTTCTGCTCCATCGTATTTATACACGATTTCCCTCTTACATTCCCACACTGTAGGTAGGAAAAGCAACAGTAGCAGTAGAACAGTAGTTCAGCACAGTACAGCTGGTGTCTGCAGGTTTGATAGTCCTCCATAACGTCTGCTGGCGGTCAGCATCAGCAGCAGTAATGGTACGTACAGCAGTAGCAGCAGCGGCAGCAGAAGAGCAACAGGAGCTGCAGCAGCAATGAACACAGCAACACAACAGCAGATTCTACATCAACAATAGCATCTGCAGCAGCTTCTGCTACAGCAGCAAGGGCGGCTGCTGCTGCAACTGCGTCTGCAGTAGTTGCTGCAGCAGCACAGCAGTAACAGTCCATCACACAGTCTCAGCTGGCCCTTACTGCAGCACTTTAGACACGCCAATATTCCTGCACCAACAGAGTCGACCATTCTGAAATAAATAGTACTTAAGACCTTATGGCCAAATTTTGGGTCAGCCATTTTATAAGAATCGCAAATACACTAAAATAAAAGATTCATAATTTGTTTAATACTGAACCTCACCGGGAATAGTGAGCCCACAGGGGTAATATTGAACCTGGGGTAATATTGAACCTGGGGTAATATTGAACCTGGGGGTAATATTGAACCTGGGGGTAATATTGAACCTGGGGGTAATATTGAACCTGGGGGTAATATTGAACCTGGGGGTAATATTGAACCTGGGGATAATATTGAACCTGGGGGTAATATTGAACCTGAGGGTAATGAATATGGGGATAATATTGAACCTGGGGGTAATATTGAACCTGGGGGTAATATTGAACCTGGGGGTAATATTGAACCTGGGGGTAATATTGAACCTGGGGGTAATATTGAACCTGGGGGTAATATTGAACCTGGGGGTAATATTGAACCTGGGGGTAATATTGAACCTGGGGTAATATTGAACCTGGGGGTAATATTGAACCTGGGGGTAATATTGAACCTGGGGGTAATATTGAACCTGGGGGTAATATTGAACCTGGGGTAATATTGTTTCGATAAAAATCATCTCTATTGAATTTTTGCGAGATCTGAAAAACATTCTTGTTGAAATTTTTTTTTAAATAATTTCTCTCTCTATCTAATTATATATATATATATATATATATATATATATATATATATATATATATATATATATATATATATATAATGTCGTGCTGAATAGGTAAAACTTGCTATTTTCGCATAAATAGCAACGCTCTTCTTGCCGAATAAGGCAAACTAGAATTTGTGTATGCAGTAATTTCGCAAAAATCATTTTGAACCTAACGAAGATATGTATTTCATTGTGTTTATTATTAAATTATTGTAAACTTATCTAAAATATATTTGGCTGGATTAGGTTAAATTAAATTGCGCTTGTTATAATAAGGTTAGGTAAGTTTTTAATTTTTTTTTTTTTGGTATAAAAATATTTTTTACATTGAAATAAATTAAAAAAAAAAAGGAATCTTTAAACAATAAGAGAATTTTAGGATTTAATTTTAAATGATTTCTTGCTAATTTACGAATTTTTACCTATTCGGCACGACACTTAGATTTATTGTTTATATATTGTTAGTCACAAATATTTTATATTGCGCGAGTCACTAGCGCAATATCAGTGCTATATTACTGTTAGTATCTGCTCTGAATTTGATTGAAACATCGTAAATTTTTACGTCCCTGGTTATCCTATCTCATTCTCACGACTTCCTGCCTCTCCCTTACTATTCCCAGTTTTACGAATCCCTGGCTGTTGTATCTCGTACTTTTACGAGACCGTGGCTAACCTATCCCATTCCCATTTATATGACCGGCAGGATAGGCAGAGATGCTATCCTCTCCTAGCCTGGATTTTCGCAGTAACAGCACAACGAGGCCCTGACATCAGTGATTAAACTGTTTCTCTATCTCTGCTTCTCTTTCTCTCTCTCTCTCTCTCTCTCTCTCTCTCTCTCTCATATATATATATATATATATATATATATATATATATATATATATATATATATATATATATATATATATATATATATATAACACATCGGCAATTTCCCATCAAGGTAGGGGGCCCGGAAAAGGAAAAACTTTCACCATCATTCACTCCATCACTGTCTTGCCAGAGGCGCGCTTACACTACAGTTATAAAACTGCAACATTAACTCCTCCTTCAGAATGCAGGCATTGGCACTATACTTCCCATCTCCTGGCCTGCCGGTTTCCCTGAATCCCTTCATAAATATTACCTTGCTCACACTCCAACAGCACGTCAAGTCCTAAAAACCATTTGTTTCCATTCGCTCCTATCTGACACACTCACGCATGCTTGCTGGAAGTCCAAGCCCCTCACACACAAAACCTCCTTTACCCCCTGCCTCTAACCTTTCCTAGGTAATAGGTTGGTAGACAGCAACCACCCAGGGAGGTACTACCGTCCTGCCAAGTGAGTGTGAAACAGAAACCTGTAACTCTTTTTACATGATGGTAGGATTGCTGATGTTCTTTTTTCTGTCTCGTAAACATGCTGGATAACGGGTAAATCTTTCTGCTTCTACTCACATCACACTACACAGGCACGCACATTCATATGTATACATACACACATCTTGGTTTTTCTTTTTTCTTAATAGTTCTTGTTCTTTATTTTCTCTATTCTCCATGGGGAAGTGGAAAAGAATCTTTCCTCCGTAAGCCATGCGTGTCGTGTGAGGCGAGTAAAATGCCGGAAGCAATGGGGTAGTAACCCCCTTCTTCTGTAGAAAATACTAAAACAGTGAAGAAATATATTAATGAAATCACGAAACAAGTGATTTTTGGATCATTAACGGAACTGCGGCTGGCCAGGACTCGATCCTGTGTTCCCATGCCCACCCATGTGAGAATTGAACAAAGTACGCATCACTCTATTCACTGGACCACAAATTCTCAAACACCAGGTGCTCAGCGTTACTGAGCATGTTTTCCCTGATTATATATATATATATATATATATATATATATATATATATATATATATATATATATCTATATATATATATATAGTGTGTGTGGCTGCAGCTCAGCCTCCCTTAAAATGCCCTGGAGCTGCAGTTCACCCTCTTACGAGCGGATCTGTGGCGTTTAGGTTATAACTACTTTGGTTACAGATGATGGCTGGCAGCGAGGAAATACTGCTTCGATATCCCTCTTCCTGACGATTGAAATTTATATCTTGTAATATTTTTTACGCTGCTGGTGGAGGTAAAGTGAGCTTTTATGGAGGGGGAGGTGAGGGAGGGGGCGTGGAGGGGAGGAGTGGGAGAGCGGAAAGATGGAGGGAGGGGGGATGAGGAGAGGGGAGAGATAGGAGAAAGGAAAAGGCATAAGCAAGGTAGTCAGATTCTGTAGATAAATATCAATATTTCCTAACTTGCTATAGCGATTTTTCTTGGGTAAAGAAGACTATCTATACTCGTTTGTGAAAAATATTTTCAATATTAGGATTATGAACTATATTTTGGTCCGTTGAATTGTCAGGTTTATAGAGACCAGAACTCGTATTTGAAATGGGTTGTACTTGACGCCTGAGAAAGAGACGATCCCACAGTATTTCGTATATCAAAAATTGTTAGGTAAATGGACACAGATGGAACTAATGTGGCATTTTATTGTGGCAAAATTTGGCTGTCCAGGAGCTTTGTTAAGCGTGACATTACTTACATCTGTGTTTGTCTATCATCTTGTCGGTATTTGTACCATTATTACTAAAAGGATACAGTGGCCAGAATTATTTTAATAAATAATCAAAGAACTGACTTTCTGGCTGATATTAAATTACACGTGGGAAAATATCACAATATAATGCGTGATTACGAATTTGTAAAAATACCTCAGTGAAAAAATATATAAAAAAACAGTGCTTTCCTCTGAGGATGTGTGTAAACACATGAAAGCACTCAAGTGTTTTTTATATTTTCACTTATTTTTTTATATTAACTGCATGCATGCATATATATATATATATATATATATATATATATATATATATATATATATATATATATATATATTATAATAGTGTCGTGCCAAATAGGTAAAACTTGCGATTTTGGCTTAAATGGCAGCGCTCTTCTTGCCGAATAAGACAAGCGAAAAATTGTGTATGCAATAATTTCGCAAAAACCATTATGAACCTAACGAGAAAATTATATTTCATTGCGTTTGTTTATTATTAAATTATGTAAAATATATTTAGTTGTATTAGGCTACATTAACTTATGTCAGTTTTCTAAGTTTTCTTTTTTTGAAAGTTTGTGTACCCTGAGACGTCCAGGTTATGGGAGATGTCAGTCACATGGTGAGTCCGGGTCGTGCCCAGATTGCTGCGTGGTCGTGGAGAGCAGGTTACATCATCTACTGGTCGTGCAGACCAGCTGGCATAATCTCGTGGCGGTGGTAGAGACATGCTGGCATAATCTCTTGGTGCAGACCAGCTGGCATCCTCCCATCTCTCCCTAACACGAGACAAACGACCTTTGTGGAGGGAGAGAAAGGCAGTTTAAGTTCACAGAAGGAAAATGTCACCCATGTCAATCACTGTCCGTCACTTGTCGTTGTGTGTGTGTGTGAGAGCGACAAAACAGTTCCAGGAAAGGTCGTTCTGCTCCTGATCTCCTACTTTTGCCTGTTCAGTACATGCTGCCAATCAGAGGATGAAGAGATCAGGTGTGTTGTTACGCCGGACAGTACTGGTGCCTTTGAAAGGAAATGTCACAAGGGTTTCCCCGGTATAAGAAACCTTTTACTAAGGGTCCCCCCCGTATAAGAAGCCTTTTATTAAGGGTCCCCCCGTATAAGAAGCCTTTTATTAACGGTTTCCCCCATATAAGAAGCCTTTTAATCGAGTTGTAAATGGTTGCGAGTCTGCTTCGACTTCCTAGCTAACATTGCTGAGTTCCAGGCCATTGACTGCACTTTCACCTTTTATGAAAAATGGACATACCGACAGGACGTGGAAAGAGACACGTACCGTTCAGGACTGTAGAAGTTACAAGTGGCGAAACGTTTCCTCTAATAAATGTCCTGTACCGTACTTAAGTGCCTTTTTCCACACTGCTGAACACTATGGTGTTACTACTGGTACTGGTGTGATGATCAGACATCATGTTACTGCTGGTACTGGTGTGACTGCTGGACACCATTATATAGCTACTGGTACTGGTGTGACTGCTGGACACCATTATATAACTAGTACTGGTGTGACTCCTGGACACCATTATATAACTACTGGTACTGGTGTGACTGCTGGACACCATTATATAACTACTGGTACTGGTGTGACTGCTGGACACCATTATATAACTACTGGTACTGGTGTGACTGCTGGACACCATTATATAACTACTGGTACTGGTGTGACTGCTGGACACCATTATATAACTAATGGTACTGGTGTGACTGCTGGACACCATTATATAACTACTGGTACTGGTGTGAGTGCTGGACACCATTATGTAACTACTGGTACTGGTGTGACTGCTGGACACCATTATATAACTACTGGTACTGGTGTGACTGCTGGACACCATTATGTAACTACTGGTACTGGTGTGACTGCTGGACACCATTATGTAACTACTGGTACTGGTGTGACTGTTGGACACCATTATATAACTACTGGTACTGGTGTGACTGCTGGACACCATTATATAACTACTGGAACTGGTGTAACTGCTGGACACCATTATATAACTACTGGTACTGGTGTGACTGCTGGACACCATTATATAACTACTGGTACTGGTGTGACTGCTGGACACCATTATGTAACTACTGGTACTGGTGTGACTGCTGGACACCATTATGTAACTACTGGTACTGGTGTGACTTCTGGACACCATTATGTAACTACTGGTACTGGTGTGACTGCTGGAAACCATTATGTAACTACTGGTACTGGTGTGACTGCTGGACACCATTATGTAACTACTGGTACTGGTGTGACTGCTGGACACCATTATGTAACTACTGGTACTGGTGTGACTGCTGGACACCATTATGTAACTACTGGTACTGGTGTGACTGCTGGACACCATTATATAACTACTGGTACTGGTGTAACTGCTGGACACCATTATATAACTACTGGTACTGGCGAGACTGCTGGACACCATTATGTAACTACTGGTACTGGTGTGACTGCTGGACACCATTATGTAACTACTGGTACTGGTGTGACTGCTGGACACCATTATATAACTACTGGTACTGGTGTGACTGCTGGACACCATTATGTAACTACTGGTACTGGTGTGACTGCTGGACACCATTATGTAACTACTGGTACTGGTGTGACTGCTGGACACCATTATGTAACTACTGGTACTGGTGTGACTGCTGGACACCATTATATAACTACTGGTACTGGTGTGACTGCTGGACACCATTATGTAACTACTGGTACTGGTGTGACTGCTGGACACCATTATGTAACTACTGGTACTGGTGTGACTGCTGGACACCATTATGTAACTACTGGTACTGGTGTGACTGCTGGACACCATTATATAACTACTGGTACTGGTGTAACTGCTGGACACCATTATATAACTACTGGTACTGGTGTGACTGCTGGACACCATTATGTAACCACTGGTACTGGTGTGACTGCTGGACACCATTATGTAACTACTGGTACTGGTGTGACTGCTGGACACCATTATGTAACTAGTGGTACTGGTGTGACTGCTGGACACCATTATATAACTACTGGTACTTTTGTGACTGCTGGACACCATTATATAACTACTGGTACTGGTGTGACTGCTGGACACCATTATATAACTACTGGTACTGGTGTGACTGTTGGACACCATTATGTAACTACTGGTATTGGTGTGACTGCTGGACACCATTATATAACTACTGGTACTGGTGTGACTGCTGGACACCATTATATAACTACTGGTACTGGTGTGACTGCTGGACACCATTATATAACTACTGGTACTGGTGTGACTGCTGGACACCATTATGTAACTACTGGTACTGGTGTGACTGCTGGACACCATTATATAACTACTGGTACTGGTGTGACTGCTGGACACCATTATGTAACTACTGGTACTGGTGTGACTGATGGACACCATTATGTAACTACTGGTACTGGTGTGACTGCTGGAAACCATTATGTAACTACTGGTACTGGTGTGACTGCTGGACACCATTATGTAACTACTGGTACTGGTGTGACTGCTGGACACCATTATGTAACTACTGGTACTGGTGTGACTGCTGGACACCATTATGTAACTACTGGTACTGGTGTAACTGCTGGACACCATTATGTAACTACTGGTACTGGTGTGACTGGACACCATTATATAACTACTGGTACTGGTGTGACTGCTGGACACCATTATGTAACTACTGGTAATGGTGTGACTGCTGGACACCATTATGTAACTACTGGTACTGGTGTGACTGATGGACACCATTATGTAACTACTGGTACTGGTGTGACTGCTGGAAACCATTATGTAACTACTGGTACTGGTGTGACTCCTGGACACCATTATGTAACTACTGGTACTGGTGTGACTGCTGGACACCATTATGTAACTACTGGTACTGGTGTGACTGCTGGACACAATTATGTAACTACTGGTACTGGTGTAACTGCTGGACACCATTATGTAACTACTGGTACTGGTGTGACTGGACACCATTATATAACTACTGGTACTGGTGTGACTGCTGGACACCATTATGTAAGTACTGGTACTGGTGTGACTGCTGGACACCATTATACAACTACTGGTACTGGTGTGACTGCTGGACACCATTATGTAACTACTGGTACTGGTGTGACTGCTGGACACCATTATGTAACTACTGGTACTGGTGTGACTGCTGGACACCATTATGTAACTACTGGTACTGATGTGACTGGACACCATTATGTAACTACTGGTACTGGTGTGACTGCTGGACACCATTATATAACTACTGGTACTGGTGTGACTGCTGGGCACCATTATATAACTACTGGTACTGGTGTGACTGCTGGACACCATTATGTAACTACTGGTACTGGTGTGACTGCTGGACACCATTATGTAACTACTGGTACTGGTGTGACTGCTGGACACAATTATGTAACTACTGGTACTGGTGTAACTGGACACCATTATGTAACTACTGGTACTGGTGTGACTGGACACCATTATATAACTACTGGTACTGGTGTGACTGCTGGACACCATTATGTAAGTACTGGTACTGGTGTGACTGCTGGACACCATTATACAACTACTGGTACTGGTGTGACTGCTGGACACCATTATGTAACTACTGGTACTGGTGTGACTGCTGGACACAATTATGTAACTACTGGTACTGGTGTAACTGGACACCATTATGTAACTACTGGTACTGGTGTGACTGGACACCATTATATAACTACTGGTACTGGTGTGACTGCTGGACACCATTATGTAAGTACTGGTACTGGTGTGACTGCTGGACACCATTATACAACTACTGGTACTGGTGTGACTGCTGGACACCATTATGTAACTACTGGTACTGGTGTGACTGCTGGACACCATTATATAACTACTGGTACTGGTGTGACTGCTGGGCACCATTATATAACTACTGGTACTGGTGTGACTGCTGGACACCATTATGTAACTACTGGTACTGGTGTGACTGCTGGACACCATTATGTAACTACTGGTACTGGTGTGACTGCTGGACACCATTATGTAACTACTGGTACTGGTGTGACTGCTGGACACCATTATATAACTACTGGTACTGGTGTGACTGCTGGACACCATTATGTAACTACTGGTACTGGTGTAACTGCTGGACACCATTATGTAACTACTGGTACTGGTGTGACTGCTGGACACCATTATATAACTACTGGTACTGGTGTGACTGCTGGACACCATTATGTAACTACTGGTACTGGTGTGACTGCTGGACACCATTATGTAACTACTGGTACTGGTGTGACTGCTGGACACCATTATGTAACTACTGGTACTGGTGTGACTGCTGGACACCATTATGTAACTACTGGTACTGGTGTGACTGCTGGACACCATTATGTAACTACTGGTACTGGTGTGACTGATGGACACCATTATGTAACTACTGGTACTGGTGTGACTGCTGGAAACCATTATGTAACTACTGGTACTGGTGTGACTCCTGGACACCATTATGTAACTACTGGTACTGGTGTGACTGCTGGACACCATTATGTAACTACTGGTACTGGTGTGACTGCTGGACACAATTATGTAACTACTGGTACTGGTGTAACTGCTGGACACCATTATGTAACTACTGGTACTGGTGTGACTGGACACCATTATATAACTACTGGTACTGGTGTGACTGCTGGACACCATTATGTAAGTACTGGTACTGGTGTGACTGCTGGACACCATTATACAACTACTGGTACTGGTGTGACTGCTGGACACCATTATGTAAGTACTGGTACTGGTGTGACTGCTGGACACCATTATGTAACTACTGGTACTGGTGTGACTGCTGGACACCATTATGTAACTACTGGTACTGATGTGACTGTTGGACACCATTATGTAACTGCTGGTACTGGTGTGACTGCTGGACACCATTATATAACTACTGGTACTGGTGTGACTGCTGGGCACCATTATATAACTACTGGTACTGGTGTGACTGCTGGACACCATTATGTAACTACTGGTACTGGTGTGACTGCTGGACACCATTATGTAACTACTGGTACTGGTGTGACTGCTGGACACCATTATGTAACTACTGGTACTGGTGTGACTGCTGGACACCATTATATAACTACTGGTACTGGTGTGACTGCTGGACACCATTATATAACTACTGGTACTGGTGTGACTGCTGGACACCATTATATAACTACTGGTACTGGTGTGACTGCTGGACACCATTATATAACTACTGGTACTGGTGTGACTGCTGGACACCATTATGTAACTACTGGTACTGGTGTGACTGCTGGACACCATTATGTAACTACTGGTACTGGTGTGACTGCTGGACACCATTATGTAACTACTGGTACTGGTGTGACTGCTGGACACCATTATATAACTACTGGTACTGGTGTGACTGCTGGACACCATTATATAACTACTGGTATTGGTGTAACTGCTGGACACCATTATGTAACTACTGGTACTGGTGTGACTGCTGGACACCATTATATAACTACTGGTACTGGTGTGACTGCTGGACACCATTATATAACTACTGGTACTGGTGTGACTGCTGGACACCATTATATAACTACTGGTACTGGTGTGACTGCTGGACACCATTATGTAACTACTGGTACTGGTGTGACTGCTGGACACCATTATGTAACTACTGGTACTGGTGTGACTGCTGGACACCATTATGTAACTACTGGTACTGGTGTGACTGCTGGACACCATTATATAACTACTGGTACTGGTGTGACTGCTGGACACCATTATATAACTACTGGTATTGGTGTAACTGCTGGACACCATTATGTAACTACTGGTACTGGTGTGACTGCTGGACACCATTATATAACTACTGGTACTGGTGTGACTGCTGGACACCATTATGTAACTACTGGTACTGGTGTGACTGCTGGACACCATTATGTAACTACTGGTACTGGTGTGACTGCTGGACACCATTATGTAACTACTGGTACTGGTGTGACTGCTGGACACCATTATGTAACTACTGGTACTGGTGTGACTGTTGGACACCATTATGTAACTACTGGTACTGGTGTGACTGCTGGACACCATTATGTAACTACTGGTACTGGTGTGACTGCTGGACACCATTATATAACTACTGGTACTGGTGTGACTGCTGGACACCATTATGTAACTACTGGTACTGGTGTGACTGCTGGACACCATTATGTAACTACTGGTACTGGTGTGACTGCTGGACACCATTATGTAACTACTGGTACTTGTGTGACTGCTGGACACCATTATATAACTACTGGTACTGGTGTGACTGCTGGACACCATTATGTAACTACTGGTACTGGTGTGATTGCTGGACACCATTATGTAACTACTGGTACTGGTGTGATTGCTGGACACCATTATGTAACTACTGGTACTGGTGTGACTGCTGGACACCATTATATAACTACTGGTACTGGTGTGACTGCTGGACACCATTATATAACTACTGGTACTGGTGTGACTGCTGGACACCATTATGTAACTACTGGTACTGGTGTGACTTCTGGACACCATTATGTAACTACTGGTACTGGTGTGACTGCTGGACACCATTATATAACTACTGGTACTGGTGTGACTGCTGGACACCATTATGTAACTACTGGTACTGGTGTGACTGCTGGACACCATTATATAACTAGTACTGGTGTGACTGCTGGACACCATTATGTAACTACTGGTACTGGTGTGACTGCTGGACACCATTATATAACTACTGGTACTGGTGTGACTGCTGGACACCATTATGTAACTACTGGTACTGGTGTGACTGCTGGACACCATTATATAACTAGTACTGGTGTGACTGCTGGACACCATTATATAACTACTGGTACTGGTGTGACTGCTGGACACCATTATATAACTACTGGTACTGGTGTGACTGCTGGACACCATTATATAACTACTGGTACTGGTGTGACTGATGGACACCATTATGTAACTACTAGTACTGGTGTGACTGCTGGACACCATTATATAACTACTGGTACTGGTGTGACTGCTGGACACCATTATATAACTACTGGTACTGGTGTGACTGCTGGACACCATTATGTAACTACTGGGGATTTAAATGTGAAAATTAATAAAAGACGAAGCATTTAACGATGCATTAAAATCTTATGAGAGAAACTTGAACTATTTGTTTCATCAGACAAACAGCTGAGAAACGTGAACGAAACTTTTGTTTCTTGTCTTAGTCATGTTGGTTTAAGAGTGGCTGAATTACCCTTAGGAAGTGGAAAGGAAAGAGGGGAAGAAGGTAGGAGAGAAGCCACTTGGGAAGGAGGTAGAGTGGTACTTCTTGAAGGCTGAGGAGATATAGAGTATGACATGTGGGGGAACTGTGAGCGAGGGGAGAGTCAATGGTGGCAGCTGAGAGGTTCTCCGTAAAGGGTTGGGCCCTTGAAGGAAGGCCACGCAAGGGGTAGTCCTTAGGGAGTGGGCTTATATATCCTGAGTCTGTCAAGGTGCTAAGGGAAAAAGTGGGTGGGAATGGTTGGTTTAGAGAAGAACTTATCTTGTATGGGCCAGGAGACCTGCAGTGTTCCTCTGTTCATTTGACGCGTTGCTCCACACTTCACTACCAGCCCCAAGAATAGTGTGTAAAAAGACTGACAGGCGGCGCTGAAGTCTAGGCATAACTTTTAAACAATCACTTTCACACTTAAACAACCCCACAATTACTAACAAAGTTATGTCTGTATGTACATACGTCTTTTGTATACAGTTCTACAGTTTTTTCATTATGCTTTTGAATTTGTACTGATAAAGCCACTGGAGGGTGAAACGTCTACAAGTACAAATTCCCAGATGCTGCACATGT
>NC_091352.1:15511676-15514176 GCF_038502225.1 Cherax quadricarinatus | reverse complement strand
TATTCTACAAGATTTAAGTTACCCCTCTGAAACTGATATTACTTCTTAAAATTCTAAGTTATCCCTTCAAAACTGATATTACTTTTTAAAATTCTAAGTTATCCCTTCAAAACTGTATTGCTGTATTCTACAAGATTTAAGTTACCCCTCTGAAACTGATATTACTTCTTAAAATTCTAAGTTATCCCTTCAAAACTGTATTGCTGTATTCTACAAGATTTAAGTTACCCCTCTGAAACTGGTATTACTTCTTAAAATTCTAAGTTATCCCTTCAAAACTGTATTGCTGTATTCTACAAGATTTAAGTTACCCCTCTGAAACTGATATTACTTCTTAAAATTCTAAGTTATCCCTTCAAAACTGTATTGCTGTATTCTACAAGATTTAAGTTACCCCTCTGAAACTGATATTACTTCTTAAAATTCTAAGTTATCCCTTCAAAACTGTATTGCTGTATTCTACAAGATTTAAGTTACCCCTCTGAAACTGATATTACTTCTTAAAATTCTAAGTTATCCCTTCAAAACTGTATTGCTGTATTCTACAAGATTTAAGTTACCCCTCTGAAACTGGTATTACTTCTTAAAATTCTAAGTTATCCCTTCAAAACTGTATTGCTGTATTCTACAAGATTTAAGTTACCCCTCTGAAATTGATAGTAATATCTCTTAAAAATTTTAAGTTACCCCTTGGAAGGAAAAAATTTACTTAAGTCATCGCCTCATCTCTCTAAGTCATCACTGTTACAATGGAAAATAAAAAAATAGCCCTTGTTTGATACAAATGTCTGACAACAGCCAACCACAATTATAGACAAAAAAAGTCTATGGAACTAATAGATTAAAAGTCTGAACTTCATATCAGGGAGGCAAGATATTGGACTAGTGGGGGTGCTTTTGACAGCTGTGAATGACTCAAGAAATCGTAATGACACGATTGCAAACAAACCATACCCCCGGCTGGGATTGAACCCGCGGTCATAGTCTCAAAACTCCAGACCGTCGCGTTAGCCACTAGACAGCTAGCCACAATAAGATTCGTCCAACTAGGTATATTTCTACACCATAGGAAGGTTAGCACAGGCACCACTGTGACCACAAATGCAAGTTTTTACAGACGAATCTCCAGCTAGCGTGGCCGTGACGAACTATAGCTCAAGTCCCTTCACTGCCGGGGGTATGGTTTGTTTGCAATCGTGTCATTACGATTTCTTGAGTCATGTTGACGGCAGTGAAGGGACTTGAGCTAGAGTTCGTCACGGCCACGCTAGCTGGAGATTCGTCTGTAAAAACTTGCATTTGTGGTCACAGAGGTGCCTGTGCTAACCTTCCTATGGTGTAGAAATATACCTAGTTGGATGAATCTTATTGTGGCTAGCTGGTCTAGTGGCTAACGCGACGGGCTGGAGTTTTGAGACACTCTGACCGCGGGTTCAATCCCAGCCGGGGGTATGGTTTGACAGCTGTGAAGCCTGCATTGAGAAGATTTTGTCTGGTATCGGTTGAGGTGTACGTTTCGTAGGAATGTTGCAAAAGGAAAAATACGGCGAGTCAAAGTGATTTTCAAGGCAGAATCAGCTGCAAACAGGATCCTACAGGAGAAAGCGTGACTAAAAGATAAACCAAAGGTAACAGAGACCGAGACCGAGACCGAGACCGAGACCGAGACCGAGACCGAGACCGAGACCGAGACAAAATTTAGTGTAGTGGTTGAGATTGTTAGAATAGTGGGTGGGGTTTGAGAGAGATGGGGGACTTAGTCGGGAGAGTGTGAGAGACGAGAGTAAGTTAGTTACAAAGTTATATCTCTTCATCAAGTTATGACTAAGTTATAAAGTTATGGCGAGTGCTAAGTTACCCTTGCTACGCTGCTTGGTGAGTCGTCCTCCTTCAGGAGTTGTGGAGAGTCTCCTGGTGTCTTGTGGAGTCTCCTGGTGTCTTGTGGAGTCTCCTGGTGTCTTGTGGAGTCTCCTGGTGTCTTGTGGAGTCTCCTGGTGTCTTGTGGAGTCTCCTGGTGTCTTGTGGAGTCTCCTGGTGTCTTGTGGAGTCTCCTGGTGTCTTGTGGTCCTCCTCCAGGAGTTGTGGAGAGTCTCCTGGTGTCTTGTGGAGTCTCCTGGTGTCTTGTGGAGTCTCCTGGTGTCTTGTGGAGTCTCCTGGTGTCTTGTGGTCCTCCTCCGGGAGTTGTGGAGAGTCTCCTGGTGTCTTGTGGTCCTCCTCCAGGAGTTGTGGAGAGTCTCCTGGTGTCTTGTGGAGTCTCCTGGTGTCTTGTGGTCCTCCTCCAGGAGTTGTGGAGAGTCTCCTGGTGTCTTGTGGAGTCTCCTGGTGTCTTGTGGTCTTCCTCCAGGAGTTGTGGAGAGTCTCCTGGTGTCTTGTGGCCCTCCTCCAGGAGTTGTGGAGTCTCTCCTGGTGTCTTGAGTTCCTCCTTCAAGAGATATGAGAAGTCTCCTGGTGTCCAGAGATAGAACTAGCTTTAACACTGATCCTAGTTGTGTTGGTCCTC
>NC_091352.1:15504176-15506676 GCF_038502225.1 Cherax quadricarinatus | reverse complement strand
TCTCTCTGTCTCTCTCTCTCTCTCTGTCTCTCTCTCTCTCTCTCTCTCTCTCTCTCTCTCTCTCTCTCTCTCTCTCTCTCTCTCTCTCTCTCTCTCTCTCTCTCTGTCTCTCTCTCTCTCTCTCTCTCTCTCTCTCTCTCTCTCTCTCTGTCTCTCTCTCTCTCTCTCTCTCTCTCTCTGTCTCTCTCTGTCTCTCTCTGTCTCTCTCTCTCTCTCTCTCTCTCTGTCTCTCTCTCTGGTCTCTGTCTCTCTCTCTCTCTCTCTCTCTCTCTCTCTCTCTCTCTGTCTCTCTCTCTCTCTCTCTCTCTCTCTCTCTCTCTCTGTCTCTCTCTCTCTCTCTCTCTCTCTCTCTCTCTCTCTCTCTCTCTCTCTCTCTCTGTCTCTCTGTCTTCCTCTTACACATGGTTTGATAAGGTTAAGGATCCCTAGCTTTATTGATAAGCTATTTACAGGTTAAGGATTCCTAACTTTATTGATTAAGCTAAGAGCTGTTACCTACACTCAGCTCATTTGAGCATTTTTATTGTTATGAGACATACAAGTAGGGAACAGGATGAAGTTGGAGCCATCTGTGGCCAGCATTTTCATTTGATCAACTGACGTTATCTCGTTGACATCATTATGCTGAACGAATGTGTTCCATACTCGAGTCATCCTGCATGTATGATCTCGATGAGTGATGTTCTCGGAGAAGGGTACAGCCAGAGTGAAGTTGCTGCTTTCTGCCCGTCTTGTGGCATAAAGCTTGTTTCGCGCTGTCCTCAGTGATCCGGCGTAGGGTATTTTGACAATATTGGCCTTGTACATAACAGTAAGGCATTGCATCCCTCCTATGTTGAAGGCTCTGCTTGAAATGACAGATCCATCAGGATGGGTCCATGAGAGATGAGACGTCTTGCTCTGTTCTCTACTCTGTCAAGCAGTCGCAGATGAGAGGGGACAGGCAAACCAAGAAAGTGGAGCATACTCAAGGGTGTGGAGTTGTACTTGTGCCTCGTACAGTATCTTGCAACCCCTACTGTCAAGCAGATGCGAGATACGGCGAAGTGCTGTAGCTTCCTGGCTGCCTTGTTTGCAAGATTTACAACATGGTTCTTCATGGTTAGTTTGGAGTCAAATTTCACCCCAAGGATATCAACTTCTTCTCCAGGTGCCAACATCCTCCCATTCATCTCCACTACTGCACCAGCATTACCATCATGGTGCCTAGGACGATCATCATTTGCGTTTTCTCCAGGTGCAAATGTTACTTGCCATCTATTTCCCCAAGCTGATATAGCTCTCAGCTGGTGATTGATGTAGCTTAGAGCAGCTGGCATTTCTTCTCTTGGATAAGTGAATGTCAGTGTACAGTCGTCTGCATATGCATGTGATTCTGGGATGAGATGAAGAAGGTCGTTAAGCAGATATTCCTGATAACAGTGGACCAGCACACTTCCTTTGTGGAACGCTTGCCCCTAATAGGATGTCTTGTTGATTCCGTTCCATTGAGGACTACACTTAGAGATCTACTATGAAGCAATCACTGAGAGACATGCGTAGAGCCTGCTTCCCCAGTGCTGAAGTTTTTGCTAAGAGGCCCTGTGCCACATCGAAAGCGCCAGTAATGTCAGTGCTACCACACATAGCTGACTTTGATTCATCCAGTACTGGTGCCACTTAGTGGAGAGGTTTAACAACAGATCAGCAGCAGAGTAATCCTTTCCTGAAGCCATATTGACGATCACAAAGTAGTGAGTGGTAGTCAAAAAATCTGTCATTTGTCTTGAGATTATTGTCTCAAGGATCTTACCAGTGATTGACAGGAGTGACACTGGTCTGTAGTTGCTGATTTCTGCTCTGCTCTTCTTTTTTGTGAACAGGGACTACATTTGCCTCTTTCCATGGAGAGGGCCATTTGCACTGTACTAGGAGGTTGAAAGATGGGCGAGTTAGATGTGCTGCTAGCTGGTCTGCACATCTTCTCAACAATCTTGGGCTCAACTTGTCTGGGGCGGGCTCACAGCCTTTCTTGGTCAAGTGATTTAAGAAGGAAATGCACCTCCTCCTGCCTTATTGTCACCCCTGACAGTTTTGACACAGTTCTTGCAGCTAGCCAAGGAGGGTGGTCCTTGCTGGATCAGGAACTTGCATTTTGGTAGCAAAGTTGTTCAGCAAAGAGGTCCGCTTTCTTCTTGACTACTAGTAGAGTGGTCCCATCCGTCGATTTAGAGGTGGAATAAGTTCATCAGGCAGATAACCTTGTCTGTCCTGACCAGGGACCACCTAGGTTTTGGAGCCTACCCTACCTGCTGCCAACTTTCTTTAGTGTCCAACTCCCATTTAGCAATGGCCCACTTTTGAACATCACCCATATGCCTACAGGCTTGTATGTGCAAGTTCCTGTTATAGGTAGGATGTCTCTTATACCTTCGCCATGCTTTGTACTTAGCAGTAGCAGCCTCTACAACGAAAGCCAAACTAAGGCTGATCTGTAGGCTTTGTCACATATTGCCGGTGA
>NC_091352.1:15486676-15494176 GCF_038502225.1 Cherax quadricarinatus | reverse complement strand
AACTCAGTAAAAGTCACGGTAACTCAATAAAAGTCACGGTAACTCAGTAAAAGTCACGGTAACTCAATAAAAGTCATTAACTCAATAAAAGTCACAGTAACTCAATAAAAGTCACAGTAACTCAATAAAAGTCACAGTAACTCAATAAAAGTCACAGTAACTCAATAAAAGTCACAGTAACTCAATAAAAGTCACGGTAACTCAATAAAAGCCACGGTAACTCAATAAAAGCCACAGTAACTCAGTAAAAGCCACGGTAACTCAGTAAAAGCCACGGTAACTCAATAAAAGCCACGGTAACTCAATAAAAGCCACGGTAACTCAATAAAAGTCATTAACTCAATAAAAGTCACAGTAACTCAATAAAAGTCACAGTAACTCAATAAAAGTCACAGTAACTCAATAAAAGTCACAGTAACTCAATAAAAGTCACAGTAACTCAATAAAAGTCACAGTAACTCAATAAAAGCCACGGTAACTCAATAAAAGCCACGGTAACTCAATAAAAGCCACGGTAACTCAATAAAAGCCACGGTAACTCAATAAAAGTCACGGTAACTCAATAAAAGACACGGTAACTCAATAAAGCCACGGTAACTCAATAAAAGTCACGGTAACTCAATAAAGCCACGGTAACTCAATAAAGCCACGGTAACTCAATAAAAGCCACGGTAACTCAATAAAGCCACGGTAACTCAATAAAGCCACGGTAACTCAATAAAAGCCACGGTAACTCAATAAAAGTCACGGTAACTCAATAAAAGCCACGGTAACTCAATAAAAGTCACGGTAACTCAATAAAAGCCACGGTAACTCAATAAAAGCCACGGTAACTCAATAAAAGCCACGGTAACTCAATAAAAGCCACGGTAACTCAATAAAAGCCACGGTAACTCAATAAAAGCCACGGTAACTCAATAAAAGCCACGGTAACTCAATAAAAGCCACGGTAACTCAATAAAAGCCACGGTAACTCAATAAAAGTCACGGTAACTCAATAAAAGTCACGGTAAATCAAAAGTCACGGTAACTCAATAAAAGCCACGGTAACTCAATAAAAGTCACGGTAACTCAATAAAAGTCACGGTAAATCAAAAGTCACGGTAACTCAATAAAAGTCACGGTAACTCAATAAAAGTCACGGTAAATCAAAAGTCACGGTAACTCAATAAAAGCCACGGTAACTCAATAAAAGCCACGGTAACTCAATAAAAGCCACGGTAACTCAATAAAAGCCACGGTAACTCAATAAAAGCCACGGTAACTCAATAAAAGCCACGGTAACTCAATAGAAGTAACAATAACTCAATAAAAGTCACAGTACCCAGATTGGAAAAAGTCGACACTCGGAGAAAACATCAGACGACATTTAGACCCGTCCTGGAACACTACTAAGTCACCACATGTCGTTTTGATAAGGACCTGCCTTGCATGGGCCAGTAGGCCTTCTGCAGTGTTCCTCCATTCTTATGTTCCTAAAATGAACAGCCTCTAGCGGACGGAGGATCGAGCCTTCCACCGGCTCGCAGTGCTCAATACACCCCAAGATTTTTTTTTTTCGTGGTCGAGAAAATCTTACTTATATAGCTGAAGGTTATGTTAAAGGAGTTTCTAGTGAGGTAAGTTTGTCTAGCTTAATGAGAGTTAAAAAGGGAGGGATGGAAAAGGAGAAGAGGTGGTAAAGGAAGGAGGAAGAGAGGGAGGAACGCTAAACCAATAGCTGGGCAATCAAATAAAATGAACCATAATTAACGAAGAACAGGTGAGGGGTGAGGATACCTAGAGGAATCTCTCTCTCTGCTCTCTCTTCTGGGTCGCTCTCTCTTCGTTCTCTTTCTCCTCTCTCCTCTCGCTCTCCTTTCTCTTTTCTCTCTCCTTTCTCCTCTCTCAATCCCTGCCTCCCTCCCTCTGTGTACACACCTAATTGTGGTTGCAGGGGCCTAGTCATAGCTCCTGGCTCCTCCTCCTCTTCTGGCTGCTACTAGTTTCACACTTGCCTGAGCCCTATCGTACCTATTCTTAAAACAAGGTATGGATTCTGCCTCTATTACCTCGCTGTCTAGGTCGTTCCACATCCTGATCATTTAAGGCTTAAGACATATTTCCTAACATCCCTGTGACTAATCTGTGGTTTTTAACTTCCATCTTTGATCTCGTGTACATGACTCTCCTTCCAGACTCTGTCAACAATGTCAATTCACTAAGTATTTTGTACATCGTGATCATGTCACTTCTGGTCCTTCTGTCCTCTAGCGCAGTCAGGTTTAGCTCTTCTAGCATCTCGTCCTAAATTACACCCCTCAGCTCTGGCACTAGTTTCGTTGCAAACCTTTACACTTTTTTTTCCAGCTTCTTTACAAGCAGCACTAGATACGGGCTCCATACTGGCGCTGCATACTCCAAGATGGACCTGACACATGTCGTGTATAAGATGGTGAATGTTTCCTTACCAATGTTTACGAAAGTTACCCTTAAATTTATGTCTCGTGTTTGTAGATAAATGGTTCAGAGAACCGACAAGTTGATAAATTAGACATATGTGCAACACTTGGGTATCTTTGAGGAAACGTTTCGCATCAGTCTGTACAAAGGAGATGGTGAAGAACAGGAGGAGTGTGAGGTAATCAGTCTCTCAGCCTTGAGTCGATGTAATCAGTCCGTCAGTCTCTGAAAGAATGTAGCACATGTGCGAAGTGGTAGCTTATATATATTGCAGACAGGTGAGGTGAAGCAGTCGTAGGTGGTATCACAATTGACAAATCCTCCTGTTCTTCACCATTCTCCTTTGTATGGACTGTCCACTGTGTCGAAACGTTTCCTCAATAAAGACACCCAAGTGTTGCACATGTGTCTAATTTATCAGTCTCGTGTTTGCTGCAGCGATTTTTAAGTTGGTGTCCCGCAGGTGAGATGCTGGTAACTATGCTCACCCCGAGGTCCTGTTTTAGGAAGGTTTGCAGCCTCTCTCTCGAGTTTGTACACCATTTCCAGATTTTCATAACTCTGTTTTTGCTGGGGCTAAATTTCAACAGCCACTTGTCAGAGCAATCCCGCAGCTTGTGCAGATCCATTTACCGTCTCTCCTCGTCTACTCTTGTTTGCATTTTATTATTTAATTATACATCTGCGAACAGACACCTCTATCTCGATTTCCTCTGTAATGTTCACCTTCACAAGAAACAGTACTGACCCTTGTGGAACCCCACTCGTCACACTCGCCCAACTCTTTTTCTTCTCGTTAGTATTCTTATAGACACTGTAGTACGGTAGTGCTTTCGCTGTAATTCCTGCCTGTTCCTCTAAATTGTGTGTGTGTGTGTGTGTGTGTGTGTGTGTGTGTGTGTGTGTGTGTGTGTGTGTGTGTGTGTGTGTGTGTGTGTGTGTGTGTGTGTGTGTATACTCACCTATTCGTGGTTGCCAGGGTCGATTCACAGCTCCTGGCTCCGCCTTTTCCCTAGTCTCATTTAGTTCTACTTTCTCCCTGCTCCATGTATGTGTGTATTAAATAGCAACACTCTTCTTGCCGAATAAGGCAAGCGAAAAATTGCGTATGCAATAATTTTGTAAAAATCATTCTGAACCTAACGAAAAAAATAATTTCGTTTGTTTATTATTAAATTGTAAATTTATCTAAAATGTATTTAGTTGGATTAGGCTAAATTAAATTGCTCTTGTTATAATAAAGTTAGGTGGAGTTTTCTAAGGTTCCTTTGGTACAAAATTATTAATTTTTACATTAACATAAATGAAAAAAAATATATCTTAAAACGTACAAGAGAGAATTTTTAGAAAGGACTTAATTTTAAATGAGTTCTTACTAATGGACCAGTTTTACCCATTCTGCACGTTTTATGTATATTATATATATATATATATATATATGCATCGAATGGTACAATTAATATTTTTTTCATTAGTTTTTGTGTAATTAACACGAGGGAATATTTGCTCTTCCCTCGTAATTAAACAAGACAATAAATAACATCAAGTTATACGTAGAGTTATTCTCGTTATTCAATTATCATTAACAAGCACTGTTAATGTATACAAATATTTTTCATTTTTAACACACGGGAATGATACGTTTGATTTTTGGGGGGGGGGGTGGAATTAATTTTATGGGGGATTAATTTTTTTTCTGGGAGAGGGGGAATTTATTTTTGGGTTGACATGTGTGTGTTCCGGTTATCCATTTTGACGACTCAGATATAGATTCCCCATTGAGGGATTTTAATTATTGTTACGGACAATAGGTCGGATTCTGATCGGGAAGTTATGAGATGGATAATTTCAAGAGTTTATTCTTGGATTTCGGGAATTTATTCTTGGATTTCGGGAATTTATTCTTGGATTTCGGGAATTTATTCTTGGATTTCGGGAATTTATTCTTGGATTTAGGGAATTTATTCCTGGATTTCAAAAAATTATTTTTGGATTTCGAGAATTTATTCGAGGGAATTTATTCTTGGATTTCGGGAATTTATTCTTGGATTTCGGGAATTTATTCTTGGATTTAGGGAATTTATTCCTGGATTTCAAAAAATTATTTTTGGATTTCGAGAATTTATTCTTGGATTTCGGGAATTTATTCTTGGATTTCGGGAATTTATTCTTGGATTTCGGGAATTTATTCTTGGATTTCGGGAATTTATTCGATTTCGTTAATTTTTGGATTTCGAGAATTTATTCTTGGATTTCGGGAATTTATTCTTGGATTTCGGGAATTGGATTTCTGGGAATTTTTTGGATTTCGGAATTTATTCTGATTTCGGGAATTTTGATTTCGAATTTATTCTTGATTTGGGAATTTATTCTGGATTTCGGAATTTATTCTGGATTTGGGAATTTATTCTTGATTTGGAATTATTCTTGGATTTCGGGAATTTATTCTTGGATTTCGGGAATTTATTCTTGGATTTCGGGAATTTATTCTTGGATTTCGGGAATTTATTCTTGGATTTCGGGAATTTATTCTTGGATTTCGGGAATTTATTCCTGGATTTCAAAAATTTATTCTTGGATTTCTGGTTTCTAATCAGCTCTAAAAAAGTTCGAGCCCAATTTCTTTTTTAATCAGTTTTTATTTAAGTTTCACCAATTTATCACAATTTTCCGAATGCGTTTCTTTTTTTAATAAATTCTCGACAGAGAATAGTTGGTACAACAGAGCACAACAGGTTGGTGCAACAGAGCACAACAGGTTGGTGCAACAGAGCACAACAGGTTGGTGCAACAGAGCACAACAGGTTGGTGCAACAGAGCACAACAGGTTGGTGCAACAGAGCACAACAGGTTGGTGCAACAGAGCACAACAGGTTGGTGCAACAGAGCACAACAGGTTGGTGCAGAGCACAACAGGTTGGTGCAACAGACAACAAGGTTGGTGCAACAGAGCACAACAGGTTGGTGACAGAGCACAATCAGGTTGGTGCAACAGAGCACAACAGGTTGGTGCAACAGAGCACAACAGGTTGGTGCAACAGAGCACAACAGGTTGGTGCAACAGAGCACAACAGGTTGGTGCAACAGAGCACAACAGGTTGGTGCAACAGAGCACAACAGGTTGGTGCAACAGAGCACAACAGGTTGGTGCAACAGAGCACAACAGGTTGGTGCAACAGAGCACAGGTTGGTGCAACAGAGCACAACAGGTTGGTGCACAGAGCACAACAGGTTGGTAAAAGAGCACAACAGGTTGGTGCAGAGGCACAACAGGTTGGTGCAAGAGCACAACAGGTTGGTGCACAGAGCACAACAGGTTGGTGCACAGAGCACAACAGGTTGGTGCAACAGAGCACAACAGGTTGGTGCAACAGAGCACAACAGGTTGTGCAAAACAGAGCACAACAGGTTGGTGCAACAGAGCACAACAGGTTGGTGCAACAGAGCACAACAGGTTGGTGCAACAGAGCACAACAGGTTGGTGCAACAGAGCACAACAGGTTGGTGCAACAGAGCACAACAGGTTGGTGCAACAGAGCACAACAGGTTGGTGCAACAGAGCACAACAGGTTGGTGCAACAGAGCACAACAGGATGACGGGAAATCAGTGAAAAAAAAATAAGAATTGAAATACGTGAAAAAATAGGGAGGAAATAGTTAATATGCATTTCGGTTGGTACGAGGTTAATGCAAATAGGAAAATAAGATTAATATATGTATATATTTTTTGCTGACACTTTTACGAATCTTCTGTCTCTCTCTATATATATCTCTATCTCTCTATATATATCTCTATCTCTCTATATATCTCTATCTCTCTATATATATCTCTATCTCTCTATATATCTCTATCTCTCTATATATATCTCTATCTCTCTATATATCTCTATCTCTCTATATATCTCTATCTCTCTATATCTCTATCTCTCTATATATCTATCTCTCTATATATCTATCTCTATTATATCTCTATTCTTATCTCTATCTCTATATCTCTATCTCTCTATATATCTCTATCTCTCTATATATCTCTATCTCTCTATATATCTCTATCTCTCTATATATCTCTATCTCTCTATATATCTCTATCTCTCTATATATCTCTATCTCTCTATATATCTCTATCTCTCTATATATCTCTATCTCTCTATATCTCTCTATATCTCTCTATATCTCTCTATATATCTCTCTATATATCTCTCTATATATCTCTCTATATCTCTATATCTCTCTATATCTCTCTATAGCTCTCTATATCTCTCTATAGCTCTCTATAGCTCTCTATATCTCTCTATATCTCTCTATATCTCTCTATATCTCTCTATATATCTATATATCTCTCTATATCTATATCTCTCTATATCTCTCTATAGCTCTCTCTATATCTCTATAGCTCATAGCTCTATATCTCTCATATCTCTCATATCTCTATATCTCTCTATATCTCTCATATCTATATCTCTCATATCTCTCTATATCTCTTATCTCTCTTATATCTCTATATCTCTCTATTCTCTCTATATCTCTCTCTATATCTCTCTTATCTCTCTATATCTCTCTATATCTCTCTATATCTCTTATTCTCTATATCTCTCTGTATCTCTCTATATCTCTCTATAGCTCTCTATCTCTCTCTTATATCTCTCATATCTCTCTATATCTCTTTCTCTATATCTCATATCTCTCATAGCTCATATCTCTATATCTCTCTCATATCTCTCATATATCTCTCTATATCTCATTTCTATATCTCTCTATATCTCTCATATCTCTCTATAGTCTCTCTCATGCTCTCATGTCTATGCTCTCTATATCTCTCTTATCTCTCTCTCTCTCATCTCTCTCTCTCTACTCTCTCTCTATTCTCTCTCTTATCTCTCTATACTCTCTATATCTCTCTCTCTCTCTCTCTCTAATCTCTCATATCTCTCTATATCTCTCTATATCTCTCTCTATATCTCTCTATCTCTCTCTCTCTCTCTATCTCTCTCTCTCTCTCTCTCTCTCTCTCTCTCTCTCTCTCTCTCTCTCTCTCTCTCTCTCTCTCTCTCTCTCTCT